>NW_026058116.1:0-66571 GCF_023721935.1 Panthera uncia | reverse complement strand
CTCCTTCTTACCTTCATCATCATCATCATCATCATCATCATCATCATGATTCATTGAGCATATACTGAAACCCAGGGTCTAAATGAATTACATAATTTAATCCTTCAACAGAACTCTGAGGGAGATGATCCTAGCTAGGTAACATTTCCTGAGCATTTATTATATGCCAAGTATTCTAACTCTTTAAGTATTTGTAACCTCTCCCCTCTACATGGGTAGGTACAATTATCATCACCATCAGCATCACTCAATTTACAAATGAGGATGCTGTGAATAGAGGGGCTGAATAACTTGCCCAAGACTTATACAGCTAGTAAGCAGCAAAGTCAAAGTTTAAATCCTGGGCAACTGGGCTCTAGAAATTATATCACGCTGTCAGGTTCTGAGAGTTACCATATATGTATTAACTCTTAATCTTCATAATAACTCTATGAGATGGAGATAATTATCATGCCCATTTTATAGGTGAGGAAACTGAGGTTTAACAAGGTTAGGTAGCTTGTCCCCAATCACACAAGTAGTTAGGGCTGGAGCCAGGATTTGAATTCAGGAGGGTGGACTTCAGTGGTCATACTCAAAAACCACTAGGGTTGAAATACTGGGTTGAATAGTGTCCCCCCCCCCCCCCAATCTCCCATTCATGTCCTTCTCAGAACCTCAGAATGTGATCTTATTTGGAAATAAGTTGTGGCAGATGTAATTGGTTAAGATGAAGTTATACTAGAGTAGTATGGGCCCTCAATCTGGTGTGACTGCTGTCCTTATAAGTAAGAAAAGGAGAAGAGACACACAGATGCACAGGGAAGATGGTCATGTGAAGGTGGAGGCACACATTGGAGTGACAGATCTGTGAGCAAAGGTATGCCAACAGTTGCCTGCAAAACCAGGAGCTAGCAAAGAGTGGAGAAGGATTCTCCCCTACAGTTTCAGAGGGAATGTGGTCCTGCTGGTGCCTTGATTTCAGACCTCTAGGCTCCAGAACTGGGAGAAAACAAATTTCTGTTGTTTAAGCCATCCAGGTCATGGTACTTTGTTATGACTACCTTAGGAAACTAATACAGTGGAGTATGCATTCTAGGATAGAGAAAGAATGGATGATTCGGTGGCTAGCTGATCAGCACAAAGGAGCCTAAACTTTGAAGTCTTTCTAAGAACAAAGGTTGAGGACGTGTTTTGTGGATGATGGGGGAACAGGCAGGAGAACAGAAGAGGCAGCCTGTCTCTTTACTTTAATGACTGCGTGTTTCTCACACAATCAGGAAGGCTGAGTGCCAGTTGGCCCTGTGCCTGACTTTAGCTTACCTGTTAAGGTTTTCAGCCTCTGTAGGCAAATAGACCTGGTTTACGTCCAGTCTCCTATTAATACTGGTGATTTTAAATAAATTCAACTTCCCCAAGCCTCAGTTTCTGCCTCTGCATAAGTGGTGATAACAATACTGTTTAACTTGAAGGCTGTTGTGAGGATTGAGATAATATAAATAATGCCCCTGGATGCACATATTAAGCCCTCCCTGAATTATGGCTGTTATTCTTCTGGGACCTGGCAAAGAGACTGAGGAAACAGTCCTCAGTCCTACATGGTTTATGCTGCAGGGTTGAACTCAGGGATCAGAGGGTTGAACCTACAGTCTCCAAGGTCTTTTGCAGTTCTACAATACACCCCTCTTTTTGGCCCTTTTCAGATCAGATGTCAGAACTGGAATCAATGAAATATTTTGCTATACTCTTTTCTTTCTTAATCCAGTAGGTGGCAATAAACCTCCATCATTGTTCTTTATCCAGCATTTACTCCTCATCCCTAGTACAGGCTGCGTTGTGGAAGGGGCCATTGGGAGTGGTTGAAACAATCCAGACTTCGGGGCCTCCCTTGGGAAGCATTAAGCACCCCTCAGGGCACAAATAGGCCTTCATCTTCACCCCAGAGGGACTTCTCTAGAGCTTTTCTGGTGATTTTTATCCCCAATACAGCAAGTACACATACAAAATTTATATTTGTAACAAAAGACCTTCTATCTTGCTACCAGAAAGAGGGTAAATTATCTTCCAGCAGACTGGAAGTCCTCATGGTTAAGCGGTGAACCCCACCTGACTGGCAAATCTCATGGTATTTTGCAAGGCATCTTCCTATCTCCATGAATTCTGGATGCACACCATGGGCACCCCCTGGGAGCTTCTTAGAAATGCAGAATGTCAGGCCTCATCCCAGACCTGGTGAATCAGAATCTGCATTAAAAAAAAAATTTTTTTTAAGTTTATTTATTTTTGAGGGAGAGAGAGACAGAGTGTGAACAGGGGAGGGGTGGAGAGAGAGGGAGGCACAGAATCCGAAGCAGACTCCAGGCTCTGAGCTGTCAGCATAGAGCCCGATGCTGGGCTCAAACTGAGGAACAGTAAGATCATGACCTGAGCCAACCAGGCGCCCCCAGAAGCTGCATTTTAACAAGCAATGCAGGTAACTCTACACTCATTCAAGTTTGAGAAGAAAAGGATTCCTCCTGCCAGCCCATAATTAGTTCTCTTTAATTCAGGGGAGAATAATTAGCTAGCATTGTCAACATGTGTCATATTTACAGAGGGTTATTACTCCCAAAGGACATTTATATGTATCGTCCTATTTGATTGCTTTACTTTTCCAACAGTACTTCAGCTGAACCCCACGTACAGCCGAGGGAAGGAGTCCGGGCGGTGCCCGTGTATCCACGAGTAGAACCGAGATGAGACGGGAGCTCAGGTGTCCCGAGCCCACGGTGATTGGATTTCAAGGCACCAGCAGTTCCGCCTTATCTGCGGTTTCGCTTTCTGCAGATTCCATTCCCTGGGGTCAAAGGGCAGTCCGGAAGCACGTGGTCCTCCTTCTGACCAATCATCAGAAGGTTAATAGCAGCCTAACACCGCGTGACAGGCCACATCCTTCCCCTCACTTCTCATCACGTAGACCTTTTTTCATCTCACAGCATCCCAAGAAGGGTGAGTATGTAAGATAAAATTTTGGGAGGGGGGCCTGGGTGTCTCGGTCGGTTAAGCCGGCCGACTTCAGCTCAGGCCGTGATCTTGCGGTTCACGGGTTCGAGTACCGCCGTGCTGACAGCTCAGAGCTTGGAGCTTGCTTCTGATTCTGTCTCCGTCTCTCTGCCCCTCCCCCACTCATGCTCTGTCTCTCTCTCTCTCTCAAAAATAAATAAAACACATTGAGGAAGGCACCTGTTGGGATGAGCACTGGGTGTTGTATGGAAAACAATTTGACAACAAATTGTATGTTAAAAAAAATAAATACAAAAAAAAACATTAAAAAAAGATTTTGGGAGAGAGAGAGACCACACTCATATAATTTTTATTACAGTATAGTTGACCCTTGAACAACACGAATTTGAACTGCCTGGGTCCACATGCAGGCAATTTTATTTTATTTTTTTATAAGTACAGTACCGTAAATGTATCTTCTCTTCCTTATAATTTTCTTAACATTTTTTCTGTAGCTTGCTTTATTATAAGAATATAGTATATAATACAGAAAACATGCAGAATATGTGCTAAGTGACTGTGTTACCAGTAAGGCTTCTGGTCAACAGTAGGCTATTTATTACTAGTTAGGTTTGGAGTGTTCAAAAGTTATATGTGGATTTTCCACTGTGCAGGGATTGGCACCCCTAACCCCCATGTTTTTCAAGAGTCAACTGTATATTGTCATAATTGTCCGATTTTTGTATTAGTCATTGTTTTTCATTCCTTACTGTGACTAATTTATAAGTTAAAAGTTATCATAGGTATGTACATATAGGAAAAAACATGCTCTACATACGGTTGGATACATCTGCGGTTTTAGGCATCTGCTGGGGGTCTTGGAATGTATCTTCCACGGATAAGGAAAGGATTACTGTAAAAGAAATAAGAGCTAATGTTCGGTCCTCACCATGTATCAGATCATGTGCTTTATTAAATGTATTATCTCATGAAATCCTCCTAGTAATTCTAGGAGAGGGTACTATCATTGTCACCATTCACAAATGAATAACCGAACAGCAGAGAGGTCAGTGCACTGGCCCACGGTCGTGCCCCTGCTAAATGCATGATTGATCTGGAATTGTAACACAAACCAGTATGACTCCAAGCTGGAGAGCTTAAATACTATAGCTTAATTTCTCGAGGGTTGTGTAAATTCCTTGTATATACATCATTTAAAAACAGTTGCTTGTACTTATAATGTACTCTTGAGTAAATCATGTTTTGAGCTAAAATTAGTAATTATATCAGGACAGTTTCTTCCCCAATGTTTGCTTTCTTCTCTTTGTATCTGTATTAGTTTCTGGGGTGGCCACAGGGTCCACAAACCAGAAGGCTTAAAACAACAGGAATGCATTCTTTCCTAGTTCTGGAGGCTCAAAGTATAAAATCAAGGCATCCTCAGGGCCATACTCCCTCTGAAACCTGTCAGGGAGAATTCATCACGTTTTCCCCACTTCTGGTGGTTTGCCGGTAATCCTTGGCATTCCTTGGCTGCACATTTCCAATGTCTGCTTCTGTCTTCACTTAGCATTCTTTCCACATGTGTCTGTGTTTTCTCTTCTTACAAGGGCATCAGTCATTTTGGATAAAGGGCCCACCCACTCTAGTATGATCTCATCTTAACTAATTTCATCTGCAATGCTCCCCTATCCATTCTAAGGTTACATTCTAAGGCACTGGGGGATTAGGACTTCAACATCTTTTTCTTGGGAGGGGGGGATGTAATTCATTCTATAACAGCATCTCGTAAGATAGAATAGTGGCTAGGCATGTGGGTTCCAGAATTAAAGTGCCAGCGTTCAAATCCTGGCTCTGTCATATAAGCTGGGTGACTTAAAGCAAGTTACTTAGAGTAACTGAGCCTCCCCTTTCTCCTCTGTAAGTCAGAAGACTCTCCTAGGAGATTGTCATGAATTAATACACCTAAAGCACCCACCTAGAATGATATTATAGTAGAAACAGTTGTTCTTCCTAGATCCCTTTGCCAGCTGGTGCACCCATTCTCATCCATTGTTAACAGCTTACACCAGTGGCCTTCTATGGAGAATTCTCCTTGGCTTTAGGAACCGCCTTGTTGGAGATGCCTGGGACGTTGATCTCTCCTCCCTGGGTCGCTGACCAAGGCTAGACTTTATCTGAGACTTTATCTCAGCTTTTTCCTAATGTTTACTCCCTTACAGGTCCTTCCTGAGAGCATGGCCTTAATGTGTCCTATGCATCTGAAGTCCTGCCTCAGGTTCTGCTTCTAGGGGACCCTATTTGACATGAGTGCCCATGTATTGGATTGATGTTGTTATCATTTTCAAGGAGCCAGGAATTAATCTCCCAGTCCTCCTGCCTTTTCCTTGATTTGGTACTGCAATTAGGTCTTATTTTTCCTGCCATTAATCTTGTCAAGAATGTCCAAGTTTTTCCCATACACACTGACTGTTCCTGGACTGGGACCGTCTTGGCCACACCCAGGGGAAGCTGCTCCTTCATTGCTACTGGACACCTCTCAGAGTATATGCAGACCTGGAATGCTTCACTCTGCCTCCACTCTGGGCTGCTACAGGCTCTTTTTGCTTTCACGGTGACAGCCCATGTCTCAGTGCTTGTTACTCAGTCATTTGTATAGACAGCAAAGTCTGCTGTCTCACAGGATCAGGGATTAGTAACTGTTGTTCCATTAGCCTAACACAGTTCCACCTGCCTGTCTTCAGGTTGGTTGCGTACACCTTGGCCCCATCCCTATTATTATCATTATAACTAGCCACACGTAGTGAAAGACTAAGGTATGATTGTGTGTGTGTGTGTGTGTGTGTGTGTGTATAAAATAACATGGAAATTAATTGTAGCCCTCAAAAACTCTTTGAAATGCAGAGTGACACCCTCATTTTGTTACCAAGGTGCAGAAGGTCAGACAATTGGATCACTTATTTGTGGCCATGGCAGTGGTTAAGTCAGTCTCTGAACCACAATGATCTGGTGGGGAAGCAAGTGTAACTCTCAAGTTCCTTGTTGAAAGTACATTCTCTAAAGCACTCAGACCACAAACCACTGATTTTCTCCCTGTGATAGCACTTTTAATAGCTGGGGTCCTAGTCCCTGCCTGGCAAGGTGAATTGATATCTTAACTCCTTGAATCTTTCTTTTCCTTTTTTTCTCCAGTCTGGGCTTATAATTTCCTCCTCTCTTTTTACTTTTATCTCCTGCTTCTTTGAGCTACTGCACCGAGCATCCCTGATCCACCCCCAAATTACTCAAGCCCCAGGCTTGCAAATTCATGCATGTTATTCTCTCATTTCCTTCTGTCCCCAAGATTCCATCTTCTCCTGCATTCCATTTTGTCACTCAAGTCCCAATTAATCACAACATTTACATTTCAGACCTACATTTAAATCAAAGCATATGTGATTTTTACTTGCCCAAGACTTTGAGAAAGGGGTATAAAGATTATGTCATTTAACATAGTTTACCTATAATGATGCTTTGGGAAGATTTCATTAATTAAGCTCCCAAACAAAGCCTCCTTCCTTCTTCCTTGTAGCCCAATCATTCATTAGAATCATATTATTTTCAAATCATTGCTTGGTAGAAATCCATGGCAGATATCTGAGTTTCTTAGGAAATCATGGGGGTCCTGTCCTATGAAATTGCATAGAAAAGGCTTTGTGAGTGAAAATATCCACGAATGAACTCACCTCTGAAAGCAGTTCCCAGGCAGGCATCCTTCCCTATTAGCCCTAGCCTCTATCCCCTTATATCACCCGGTGTCCTTGTGGGTGGTTGTCAGGCTCTTGATGATTTACGAAGGGTAAACATCTGATAACTGCAATTCAATGTAAATCAATTGCAAAGTGAAACTGGAAATACTGCAAAAGATGTAGGATTTTGTGAAGTCAATGGAATCGATGTTGGAAGGCTGTCTGAATCTCATGCATGCTGTTTGGCAAAACAGGACTGGGAAGAACTACGGAAAAACTACAGTGGTTGGGGCACCTGGGTGACTTGTCTGAGCATCTGACTTCAGCTCAGGTCATGATCTCACGGTTTGTGGGTTAGGGGCCCTCGTTGGGCTCTGTGCTGATAGCTTGGAGCCTGGAGCCTGCTCTGATTCTGTGTCTTCCTCTCTGCCCCTCCCCTGTTTGCAATCTGTCTCTCTCTCTCTCTCTCAAAAATGTTAAAAAAAAAAAAAAAAAAAATTGAAGCCTGAGACAAAGGTAAGAATGCCTGAGGTTCTTCAAGAGAGAATGCTTAGCATATCAAATGCTTAAGAGAGTCCCTTGGAAAACTGAGGACCACTTTGTGTTTTCCAAAAATGACTCTCTTTGCTCTTGTTGTGAAAGTTAAACATGAAATCAAGAATACCCTATTGTGCAAGCATGCGATTATGTGGGGAAAATCATGCAACAGGAATCAATACATGATTTATTATTTGCTATGGAATAATAATGACCTCAATTTTGTTAAATATAAGCAAAAAATAAGTTTTATAACTTCAATTTTTTACAGAACGCTGCTGACAAACCTGTTTTTCACTATTTACTATGACAATTTGCTCTCCTTTTATAGACTTAGGTTCATTCCGTTCCTCCGTGGAGATCAAGGTCAATGGCCCTTGGAGTTTGGAGAACTTGCCCTCAGGGAGCTTCTGGTCTTATTGGGAGGCTTTCCTAACACACTGGGGACAGGACAGTGGTTAGTGGGAAGGTCCCCTTTGCCAGGTTGCAAGTACAGTTTAACTGTAGGAAGAAGGAGAGGGGAAAGGCAGGGGAAAGTGTCTTTCACTTGGCAGAATCTTTAGCCTGGCCCTGGCCTGGCTTTCTTTAGCTTCCAAGATGACTCCTTGTATACAAACCTTCCCACCCGCTGCTGTCAGTAACGTGTTTGACAAGACTCCTTTGTCAGCTTCCTGAAGGAACTCATGAAAAGCACACTGGGAATTGAGCAAAACACCGGGGCTCTAACTGCTCCTGAATGAGACAGAATTAGAAAATGGCTTCAAATTGAAAACTTAATTTTCAATTAGTGTACATTCAGGCAGGAGTGGGAGGGATTAAGGGATGGCAGCTTGTTTGGTTAACACGCTTTTTAGAAGGCATGCTTGCAAGCTATTAGTTAGCTTCCTCCTTCCTCCCCCTCCCACCACCCGAGTGCTCCTTGCTCTGTAATTTGGCAGCCGCTCTGCTCCGGGGACCCGCTGCGCACTGGGTCCCTGACTAACTCAGATGCAGATGGCAGCAGCAGCAGCCACAGGAAGTGGGATGCAGCCTGTCACCTCCGAGACTGGCTTGTGTGTGTCATCCTCGCTGTGAACCCTGTGAGGCTGCAGGTGAGCTTGTCACCTCTAAAGATGCCTGCCCTGTGATGGCTTTAAAAAGCACATTCAGAAAAAAGATTATTTTTTTCCCTCTCTCTCCAACATATTTTATCATAATATGAGGCTCTCCCCTGGGCAACCGGTATAACTTTAACATTTGGGATTTGTGATGAAGAGTGGAGCTGAGAGGCACCTGGGTAGATCAGTCGTTTAGGCGTCTGACTCTTGATTTCAGCTTGGGTCATGCTCTCACGGCTCATGAGTTCAAGCCCGCATCTGGCCCTGCACTGCCAGTGCAGAACCTGCTAGGGATTCTCTCTTCCTCTCTCTCTCTCAAAATAAACAAACATTTTTTAAAAAAGAGTGGAGCCGAAGGTGGCCGAAGGGATGACATTGGGTGTAGGAGATGGAAGGGGCTGCCCACTGGGGACGTGGATGGCTTTATTTGCCCCTGTTACCTTCCTTCCTGTCTTTAAATGTAGTTCTCATCCTCTTCTCTCCTTTCTCCCTTTTCCCAATCAGAAATAACTTCACCGGGTTTAGAGTGTTCCGGCAACCGTAGCCGGTTCCCCTTGGTTAGCCCTGTTTTCTCCCAGCACTTTGCTACCTGTGAAGAGTTCACTGTGGACTCAGTGTCTCCAAAGTGCTGCCTCAGTTCACACGTGAGCGCTTTGAATACGGTGTGTTTACAAGCACCGGAACTGGAAATCATTAATTCAGTCAGCAGAGCAATAACTTCATTAGGAACTTCCTTCTGTCATTAGCAGGCTCGAGAAAATACGCCGCAGTGACTGAGCATGCCATCTCAGACACGGCAGGCAAGGCTGCTCTCAGCTTGGTAGGCACTTTTTATCTGATCATCTAGCTTCCAATTCTTCTCCGATACAGCAAAGCTGGCAGCAGTGGATGGAAGGAAGCGCTCCATGCTTACAACAGACATGGCCACTGGCTCTGCAGATCTGTTGCTAGGTAGGGTTTTCCTGACTTCTTCCCTGACCTTGGCTCACATCCCAGCCCTGAGCTCCTGGTGACATCTGCTCCCCACAGATTGGCTTGAACAAATTCCAAGTGCCTTTACTTAAGGGTCTCTCTGTCAGTGAGTGTAACCCTAGGCTAATTCCTGCAACCCTTTCTCAAATGGACCAGTGTCTTCAGCCACCATCGGTGCAATCCTCCCCAGGGTTAAACTGCTCTTCAGAGAAATGATCACCACACACTGTTTCTTCATTAGTCTTACCGCACCAACGAGCAACTGTTGTTAATCCTCTTTCTCAGCTTTCCAAGCTGTAACCTTCCAGTCAGCTTCCAAGAAGTGTTGGACTTCACTGAAGAAAGGTTGAGAGCGGGGAAATTTAGTGGCTCAAATGATAACATAAGCTTCCAGACTACCAAAAGGAGAATGGGAAGAAGTTTTGAAAAACAACTTCTGCTAGACAAACACTACTAAATCCTGACAGTTTAGATGCAATTAATTTAGAGAAACAAAACTGAAAACTAGGATTTAGGGGTTTGGATGGGTCTTAGAAATCTTATAATCCAACCCTCTTATTTTGTAAATGGGAAGTTCTCACTTAAAAAGGCTAACAGGTCTATACCTAGGTAATGGTAGAGAAAGGTCTCCAAAGCCTGCAACTCTTCCTGTTTCTTGCTTTATTCACTACACCACACAACCTGTCTCTTCTTTCCCTTTGTGAAAGAAATTGCAAAGGTTTTTGGTGAGGGTGTCAAAGCTCAGCTACTTGGCGATTTTTAAAGATGCCAATATGCTTTTTCCCAGGATTTAGGGGCATATCAGAGCTCTTTTGGATGCAAGAGACAGAAATACAACTTGTCAGGAAGGAAAGTTCATTAGCCCATGGAATCTAAGGGAGATTGGCTCACCAGGTCACAGAAATCTGGGATATGGGGAGGACTAGAAGAAGGACCAGAACATCACTAGCTCTTTCACTGTTTTTCATGGTGTCTCCTGCATTTTTTCCCACTGGAGACTGCTTCTTTTTCCTCTTTTTTTTTTTTTTTTTTTTTCCCTCCACATGGAAGGGAACCTTTGTTATCAATAGCTCTGTTTTGTGTCTTACAGCTCTTACTTTTGGACAGGACATAATCACACAATCTCTGACCTCAGTCATTAGAAGGGTGCCTGATTGGGGTGATGGGAGAGTCAGATGGCCTCTCTTGAGCCAATCAGCTGTAGCCAGTGGATAAGGTACTATTATTGACCCTGCTTAGGTCAGGGCCTGATCCAGGACCAAATATTAGTGGTTTTGGGGTTGGGATCTGGAAGAATGTGGCTATTCTTATATAAACCTCATGGTTAGAGCTTTTATGTGGGGAGGATGGGCAGGGAATAACATTCCCACCAGGAAGCCAGTGCTATGTAGGTGAAATGATAGCAATCTCACTATCAGGGATCACCCAGTCTCCTCTTATGTAATGAATTCTATTTCATGTGGATCTTCCCCTCAGTGTTCATTCTGAGATGACATGAAACAAATTTCTGTTTTTTTCAGTATTTCCAACCTCCTTTCAAAATACAAGGCAATAGAAGTTGACAAAAATATAAGGCAAAAAGAAAAATTCCAGTTGAAAGCATCTCGTTGGACTGGTTAAATTTCAAAGGGAGAAGCATAAATATATATACCCTACTACAGCCTGATTAATCCAATCCTTGAATTTAAAAATAATAATATTTTCTTGTGACGCCTGCGTGGCTCAGTCGGTTAAGCGTCTGACTTCAGCTCAGGTTGTGGTCTTGTGGTTTGTGGGTTCAAGCCCTGCATCAGGCTCTGTGCTGACAGCTCAGAGCCTGGAGCCCGCTTCAGATTCTGTGTCTCCTTCTCTCTCTGCCCCTCCCCTGCCTGTACTCTGTCTCTCTGTCTCTCAAAAATAAACACTTAGGGGCGCCTGGGTGGCTCAGTCGGTTGAGCGGCCGGCTTCAGCTCAGGTCATGATCTCACGGTTCGTGAGTTCGAGCCCCGCGTCAGGCTCTGGGCTGATGGCTCAGAGCCTGGAGCCTGCTTCCGATTCTGTGTCCCCCTCTCTCTCTGCCCCTCCCCCATTCATGCTCTGTCTCTCTCTGTCTCAAAAACAAACATTAAAAAAAAAAAATACTTAAAAAAAAAATAAATAAACACTTAAAAAATTAAAAAAATATATTCTTTACTGCTGAGTTTGTTCATCATTTGTGCGTATTACCACCCAGTTATGGTTATAAGCCCCCTATGCAAGGAGATGTTCTGGTTCCAGTGATTATTTTATCCCATTCATCGAAGAATGCACAATTTGATCAGCAGTCAATAGAATAATAATCATAGTAACATCAACACTTGGTGCTTACAAGGTGCCAGCGACTGTTAGTTTTATATGTTTTAATATACATGATCCTCATAACAACCCTAGGAGTTCAGTACAGTTAGTATTTCTCCTTTGCAGGTGGAGATGTATAGTAACACAGATGAGTTAAGTCTCTTACCCAAGGTCACACGGCTAGAAATTGGCAGAGTTGAGATTTATGGGTTTGTGGTACGTGCATTAATGTGTCATGCTGTCCCACCTCTTGTGTGGCCAGAAACTATTATGGGACTTATGAAGTTTTGGAAAAATTGTTCTACTTCCTCAAATATTTTACCTGCTTGTTGAATAATGACTGACTGATTTAATTCAAGGTATCTGTTTTGCCACAAAAAAGTGGAAATAATCCTGGACCAACATCCTATTAGTTTTGATTGGTAAATCACCCTCAAGTTCAATTAACATTTCATAAGTGCATGCTATGTGCTCTAACTCATTTACTTGCTACATGAGTACCAGGAGGTAGGTGGCATAATCTCTATTTTACAGGTGAGGAAACTAAGACTTAGTTAGGTCACATGATTGCCAAAGGCACACGGAGATAAGGTGGGCAAGCTGGGACTGAACTAGGCCTGCCTCCCAATGAGTTTAGGTGCTTGCTGTAATCCTTGTCAATGAAATGACTCTATCAGATGTTTGCCAGTTGGCAGAGCTGATTTTAATACAGAAGGAAGGTAGAAGGTTGCATCACTTTGTGTCCTTGCAGGAGGAGAAGGAGGATCCCTGGAAGGGTCTGAGGGGACTGGTGTAGGAAGAAACAAAAGGGCAGATGTGATAGGCTATCCTAGGAAGTACCAGTTCTCTCGTTTCGCTGCCCAGAGAGAAGGGAAACATTTACTTAGCTAACAATTTTTGGAAGGCTCTGGCAATTAGGGTGTTAATATTCTGTGTAGTCACAATTATGCTGTAACTACCAATTATGGGAAAACTCATCATTCTACTGTAATGTAATTACATTAAATAGCACCAGTCATGTCAGTGCAAAGACTGGGGCAGCCTCTAATTATCCAGTGCACCCAGACACCTCAGCCTGGATCAGGAATAATTGGTGTAATGCAGTTTTGCCTTTCAGGGCTGGCCCCAGTTTTCCTCGGAAAAGCTTTCATTGTTTTCTGATCCTCTCTTGTGCGTGTCTGATTTCGCTGTGTTTGTGAGCTGGAAGCAGATGAGATGTTAACGTCCCCAGTCTAGGTGATCGAGGTGTGACTTACTATTTCCCTATACCAGAAAGGACTGGGGAGGAAGTTTCTCTTATAAGTGGTGAGACCTCTGAGGGCCAGGACTATTTTCATTCTTTTCTTCTCTTGCCATTGCATAGGACAGAGAATGAGAGTAGTTAACACATCCTGAGTGTCTCCCTTATGCCAGGGACTGTGCTAAGCACTTTACATATGTTTTATTTCATTTTTTCCCCCCAAATTTTTATTTAAATTCTAGTTAACATATAGCGTAATATTGGTTTCAGGAGTAGAATTTAGCCATTTGTCACTTACATGTAACACCCAGTGCTCATCCCAACAAGTGTCCTCCTTAGTACCCATTATGTATGTTTTATTAATTCTCAAGACAGCTCTGTAAAGGAGATATTAAAATCCCCATTTAATGAAAGAGAAATCTAAAGATGGGAGATGAAGCACTTGCCCCAAACCAAAGAACTAACAAGTAGTAGAACCAGCTTCATTCCTTTGCTAAAGCCTGTGCTCTTTCCACTCTTTCCTGTAGGTGGCTAATATCAGTTGGAGATGGAGCTAGGCTACATGTATTTGCATGTGAGGGTGGTCCTTCCTAGTCTATTTCGTCAACTTTTTCCAGAACTAGATCTCTAAAACCTCTTTTTTCTTTCCTACATGATAATCTAAATCCAATTCTTTTCAGTATTTGGAGAGGGCCTTCCAGTGTGTGTGTCTGTGTTTGTGTGTGTGTGTGTGTGTGTGTGTGTGTGTGTGTGTGTAATGTATACATTTAAAAAAGGTCAATCAATTTGAAGTTGATCTGAATGAATATCCTCAGGGAAGACTGAGGTCTTTGAAGGAAAAACTGAACTACTATGAGGTAAAGAGACCCCAAGGTATGATAAAGCTAAAAATGGTCTTATTTTATTTTTAAAACATTTTTATGTTTATTTGTGTGTGTGTGTGTGTGTGTGTGTGTGAGAGAGAGAGAGAGAGAGAGAGACAGAGAGACAGAGAGACAGAGAGAGAGACAGAGCATGAGCAGGGGAGGGGCAGAGAGAGAGGGAGACACAGAATCTGAAACAGGCTCCAGGCTCTGAGGTGTCAGCACAGAGCCTGACGCAGGGCTTGAACTCGCGGAGTGTGAGATCATGACCTGAGCTGAAGTCGGATGCTCAACCAACTGAGCCACCCAGGTGCCCCCAAAATGGTCTTATTTAAAAAAAATATCTTTGCTGTTTGGATTTGACAGTGATCTGATTTAAAAATTAGGGGAGTGTGACAGATGTTGTGATTTGTATTCACATATAAAATAGTTTTCTCAAGTGATGTGGAGGCCCTGCTGAGTTTTCAAGTTATAATGGCTGGGATTACTTTGTTGTATTATATTGGTTTTGGTCATCCTTGATCGATTTTTTTCTCACCCTAGAGGCAGCAGAGGCAAAAATAGGCACCCCCATTTCGGAGATGGAGACACTGGAATAGAGGGGATGATGAAAAAACAGATTCACCTTGAGAGGCATCAGCACAGGTCACTGATGTGAACTGAGGCCCTGAGAGCCCAGCCTGATGGATTTTAGTTCACCTTTAACAGAAACAGATAGTATTACTGTGGAGGTCAGCAACTGACATGTACCAGCTGTGGGATTTGGAGCTTCCTGCTGACTGATGGGCTTCACCTTTCCAAATGAATTTTCTTTGCTTATGTTAAGTCTCCTCAGAGACGCTTTTATTGGTGTCTGTGGAGTCAAAGAAGTTCGGCTTTTCTGTTTGGACATTATAATAGTGAAACCGCAGCAGGGCTTCTTAATTAATATCTAGGAGAGAGAGCTGTTATTTGGAAAAACCCTCAAGTGATTTCACAGACAGGGTAAATCTGGATGCCCCTTTCACCAGGCAAAGCTGAGGAGGATGGGCAAGGCTGGAACATAGAGGGGAGAGCACCGAGGAAAATCCCAAGTGTAAAAGGGACCCCAATGGGAACGCTCCCAGCATTGCTGTGGACCCTGAAATAACCACATATCTAGAGAATGGCCTGGAATTTTCAGGATTAACAGAATTTCCTCTATATTTTGAGCTGAATTCAAATTTTTGAAATCTCCTTTTTATCCTAAAAGTAAGCAATGCTTCTGATAAAATTCAAACAGTTGCAGGGGATATAAAATAAAAGTAAAAGACTTCCTCCTGGGGCACCTGGGTGGCTCAGTCAGTTAAGCATCCAACCATTGATCTTGGTTGGGGTCATCACCTCATGGTTCATGAGATCGAGCCCTGCATCGGGCCCTGCACGGACAGTGCAGAGCCTGCTTGGGATTCTCTCTCTGTCTCTGTCTCTCTTTCTCTGTGCCATCCACACATACACTCTCTCAAAATAGATAAATAAACTTTAAAAGAAAAAGTGTGTCTGATGTAAAGGTAGCTTATTAAGAAAAAGGCAAGACTTCCTTCTTACCCCTTAACTGTCCATCGTACCCTTTAGGACTAACAACTGTGAACAGTTTCTTGTGTTACCTATCCAAGATCACTTTAAATAAAAGCAAGCATATATTTATGTGTGCATAAGTCATGCTTGTCCTCTATTTCCACAGCTTGTTTTTTATTCTTCATTTAACACTACATGTTGGTCATTGTTCTATATCATGAACTATAGATTTACCTTGATTTTCCCAAACTGGACAACATTCTCAAAATTTCCCCAAAGCACCTCATAGGCTAGCAGAGGTCCTCATTTCTGAGACAAATACATTTGACTCTAGAACAGTAATGCAGCTTATTGTATCTTATGCAAGGATGCAATACCATTTACTGTAGGAGAAATAGAGTTCCAGTGTTGTGCACACTTTCTCATCCAGTCTTCCTTATGACTGATGGTTTCATTTGATACTTAATTGTGTAGGATTAGGGCTACAACACATGATCCTGGGTAGGTCAAATGAAATAGTGGAGTGTGGCTGACAGGTCTCTTGGGGCAGGGGTATTCTTTATTTTTTTGTGGTTTGGTACTCAACTTTCTGGGGCTAATGATGTTCCTGCCTCTGTGAAGCAATTTGTCTTAGTTGGGATGAGCCTACTTTTCAGGTAATTTGGAGCTTGACCTGCATACCCGTCACCACCCATTTCTCCTCGTATCCCCCACTCTGCTTCAGAGCTACTAGCCCTTAGACTCATGTCACAAGAAAACTGTTCAGCTGGAGACTGTTTACCATAACAGCTCTTGAAATGTTACTCTGCTTTTTGAACACTGATTCTTGTTTTTGGTATAATGACTCTTTTTTTAATATCTTAAAACATACTAACAAATGCTATATGGAGTGATATTCCAGCATTACAGGCAAAGATGTACCATTTTATTGTTTCAACTGATATATTATTCTTTTTTAAAGGCTTATTTATTTATTTTGAGAAAGAGAGAATTAACACAAGACACAGAGCAGTGCAGGGTTCAAATCCAAATCCACAAACCGTGAGACCATGACCTGAGCCAAAACCAAGAGTCAGATGCTTAACTGACTGAGCTTCCCAGGCGTCCCTCAAATGATTTATTATTCTGTGTAAATTGTTTGGATATCATTGGTCAGGATGAAATATTTTCAATTTTTTTCCATTGAAATGAATAAAGATATTGTTTTACTTAGTGATTCTTCATGTAGGGCAGGATTTTCGGGAGTGAATTGGAATCATTAAATAAGGGGTGGGTGTGATGGATCATGGCCTGTTGAGGTCAGGGAGCCTGGTTTTTTATTTTTATGTCAAAGGTACTGTGTACAAGTATGTAGCCGTAGTCTTCAGTAAAAGTCTGTAGGATGAATGAATACATCCTTTTTACAAAAGTGCAAAGGAGATGTTTTCAAATAGGCACTGCAGGGATTGTGCAGCGTAATCTCTCCTTTACAAAATGGGTATGGCTTTTGGCAGTTCCTTATTTGAATTGGCCAAGAGCAATGGAGCAATCTTACTAAAAATGGAGGTTAGACATGCACATATTTACCTTGCACTGGAATGATTTCGTGTTGCTCCATGTTTTGCTCAGTCGTCTTGAGAAAGGCTGAACACTGGGCACCTGGGTGAGTTACTCCATGAAGTAGGTAAAGAAGGGAATGTTGGAGAGGTTGTGTGGGAAGATTAGCAGAGGAAGTGCAAGCCACTGGGCAGTAGCCATCAGGAGGGACCAATAAAGGTCATGGGGAGCAACCATTATGAAAAGCTAGAAATTTGTGGAGCAGGGGTGGAATGGGCCCAGGGAAGATGGGAGCTGGTTCTGGGAGATTTCTAGGGAGAAGGGGGAGGTGGGGCCAGCAAGCATTAACTTGTGGAGATGTCAGGGGCTGGGGAAAGGCAGCTCCGCAGGAACTGGCAAGAAGGTCTGGGCTTTGGTTTTCCACTGCTTGAGAGAAGTGTAAGAGAGGCAAGTGTAAGAGAGGCAAGTAGAGACACAGATGGAGACAGGAAGAGAGATGGGAGATTCACAGACCAAGAGAGACAAAAAGAGATAGAGACAGAGAGAGTGGGGACAGGGAGATGGGGAGGAAAAATGAGAATAAGGAAGAAATTTAAAACAAAACAACGAAGACTGAGAGAGACACAGTTGCTCTGCTGAGAGAGAAGTATGGGATGGAACCAGGAAGTACAGCATATTAAACACTTGTCTAATGAGTGGAAGCCCCACAAAATGCCACTTCCTAATGAGGAGCTTGCCCTTGTCCTCTAGCTGCCTGTGGGTCTCCTTGGGTCTCCACACACTGTGGTCACACTCTCTCATTCTCTAACTGACTGAATGCATTCTCGGGCTGAAGAGACACAAGCCAAATAGAGGCACTCAGAAGAGGTAAAGAGGTGAGAAGTCAGGGAATAATCGAGGGCCTTGGTTATAACAGAGAAACACAACGGCAAAACATTTGCTCCTTGGATGGAGGTGACAGGAAGGCCACCATCTTGAAAATACCCCCAGAGTCTTGTGTGATGATGCCTTGGTTCTTTTTTTCTTCTTCTTCTTTTTTTTTTTAAATCAAAATCCATCATTGAGACAGAGAAGTTCGTTCTTTCTGGGTATAGGCCAAGATGAGGACATTCCTGTCAAAATTTGAGAGTTCAGGTTCTTTCTTCTGCTTCAGGCTACTAACTGGCAGCCTTCTTCGCTACTCGATAAAATGACAAAACAGAAACAAGGTAAGCAGAGAAAATCTAGTGCTTTACTTCATTCAAATGTGGCAGGACCAAATGGCACACAGGAGACCCTGCTACTCCCAGGTTTGGTGAAGTATCCTGTCTCAGCTCTCCTGCTGGGGACCCCATGGGACTAGCCAAGAGCTTCTTCCATCCTAGCTGAGGATAGAGCAGCCCTGAGTCTGGGGTCAGTGGCTCCAACCCACTCTCCAAGTGGTTATAAAGAAATGTGTCCACCATTGCCTCACTTCTTATATCAGAGGAAGAATGGTAGATGTTTGTAGGGATAAGCCATTTGTGGTTTTGTGAAAATGACTACCTCGGATTTGAAAGCTATACCATTTACTCGTATTCCTAAATGTGGGTACAAACTGTTAGGTCTAATCTTTCAAGGTCAGCAGACCCTAAAAGACCACCAAACATGGGTAAACTGAAAATAAATATTTGCATTTTTGGCCTGAGAGTGGAAAAGGCTATTTTGTTTTCCACGGGCCAGAAATTAGCTAAAGAAAGAGGCCTTGTAGCTACTCACATTTTTGTATCTTCAATTTCCATTATCAATTAAAAGACAGTAAACTCTTACCCTGAATAGAAGTGCAATTAGATCCAATAATGAAATCATCAAGTACTATTGAGGTGGAACTTGGCAGTAATTAGTTTTTTGATACATAAATACAATTTCCAAATGCAATTTGTCCCTAAGCCCAGGCTGCTGATTCAATTCACTGTGTTTGCTATTACAAGGGAATGTGCGGTGAGGTATATTCCAATTCATCAAGGCTGTGTCTCTCCACAGAGAATGAATTGAGTTGCCTGACATCTGAAATTACTAGTTGGACATGGAGAGGAGGTGTTATGACTGTTCTGGGAACTGGGAGAGGAGGGTGTACCCCCCGCCCCCCCATTCTCATTGATATGAGAATCACTCATACAGGCTGATCCTCTCTGCCTATCCCCCTTTCCATATCTGTCTATTTCTGTTCTCTTTCCTTCTCTTCCTGACATCCCCCCCCCATTCATTTATTTATGTCTTCACCCATTCAATATTTATTGAGGGTCTGCAGTACTATGTTACATGCTGGGATAGCATGTAAAGAAAGCGGATGCATTTCCTGCCCGCTAGGGACCATTAATCCAGTATTCAACATTAAAGAGATACCTGTTTAGCTATAATTGTGGTAGCGCTATGACGGGTCCCATGAGAGTGTAAAATGAGGTCTCTATTCTAGTATCAGGTTCAAGGAACACTTCCCTGAGGAATGGACACTGCAGCTTTGATCTGAAGTACGAACAGGACCATCCAGGCAGAGAGAAGTCTAGAAGAAAATCTAGTGCAGTAGAGAGAGAGGGAAAATGCCGGTGAGGCAGGAACAAAGGCAGGAAGCAAGTAAGGGGGCAGGTGGATGAGATGAGACTGTGACAGCAAAGAGCTAGATCACTCAGGACCTGGTAGCCCTTGTTCAAGATTTTAGATTAGGAGTTATTTGAAGATTTTAAAAATATAGGAACAACATGATCCTACTCTTTAGTTGCCAGGCTCCCCTCAAGCTCAATAATGATGTACCTCTTAATTTGGAAGCTCTATTTGATCACTCTTGAAGTCAGTTTCCGAGATTCCAGCTGGGAGGAAAGTATAGCGAACGGCAGACCCTGCACCAGTGATTTATGATGTCAGAATTTCAATGCTGTAGTGCTATGAAGCCCTAGCAATCATAATCAAAAATACTTCAGGCAAAGGTTAAAGATCCACGCTATGGATTCATCAGATGAGAAAAATACCAGCTTCTATATAAATGGATATATTTATAAAGTTTTGACAGAGGTATTTACTCCTTGATGCCTTCCTAGCCCAAATCAACCTAAAAAATATTCAGATCATTTTTATTTTCTTCCCTTAAGGCTTGGGCCATGGAGGGTCTTAGGACTGACTTTGGGTCCTTTCTACAAAATACCAGAGTGAAGTGTCTTTTGACCCAGTTTTCTAAATGAATGGAGACCATAACTTCAGTTGCCCCAGTGTGTTGCTTAGGAGAGGGTAGTCTGCTATAACCAAGAGATCTGGCAGAGCAGTTAAAAGAACAAAAAAAGTCTATTCCTCCTTCATACAACATTCCTGATGTGAATAATTCAGGTCAGGGAGAAAGTTCTGCTTATCTTGGTCATTTGAAATCCCAAGCTTCTTGCAAGTCATTACTCCTTTACCCCCTGAGACATTGTCATCAGCTGCATAAATGATGCTAGGTTGTTGCTACATTGAGATTGCAGCTGATGAGAAGGTGGAATAGAGCCTCCCAGCAAACATTCCCAGATACCTTAAGTGGCATACATCACTTCTGTTCACATTACATTGGTGAAAACTCAGTCCATGGCAAGAATTTAGTCACCCGTGCTACATATATCTGTAAGAAGAGACTGAGAAATAGAATCTACGTGGCTGGCTGCAGTTCTATTACTATGGAAGAATGGCGAGTAGATGGATAGTTGAGATTCTCCACCATACACATTGGAAATGGCTCCAATTCTTTACATATCCCTACGTCTATACCCTTTGCAATGAGACCTGGAAACTCCTCTCATCAAGAGATGGAGTCTGTTTTCCCATCCCTTGAATTTGGGCTGGTCTTGTGCTTTGCTTTAGTCAATAGAACAGAGAAGATGTGACAGTGTGCTGATCCAAGCCTGGGCCTCAAGAGAGCTTGTGTGCCCTCCTGGACCCCTGCCTCCACAACCAAGGCTATCCTTGACAAGTTCTGATATTTGGTTGATTCCCCAAATGTGTGAGAAACCAAAGCCAGGATCCACAGAGCTGCATACCCAGCCCATAGCTATCCATGGATACGTTAGTGTGTCCAACTGGGGCCAAAAGGGCTACTCAGCTGACCAATAGACCCATGAGCAATAATAAATGCTTACCGTTTTTAGCCATTGGCTTTGGGTGGTTTGTTAGTTCAGCAAGAGATAACTAATACAGATTTAGGTATTTTCTTACCATCATTATGCAGCCTCTGGGATTGATTAGAAAAGAAAGATGGAAGACATGATACCAATACAAAAGGATGTTAAACTGGGAGTTCTGATTGGAGTAATGAGATAAGATAGCCTTCTGTCACCAAAATAGGTTGTGATATAGACCAAACAGTAGAAAGTTCAAAGTAGAGGTCCTAGAAGATAATTTAGATATCACCAGATTGAGGGCATATTAGGATATTGAATAAAGATGGGAAAATAGTTTCTAAGGATTGTTTTCTTAGAGCATGTTCTCCAAAGTAGAGACTATAGTGGAGTGCCTGCTTCTAGGGCAGGAGACTTCAATGGGACCATTTGGAGAGCTTGATACGTGTTTTCCATGGTTGGAAGGCACACTGGATTAAAGTCTGCCTCAATCTTACCCAGCAAATTCAGAGTACGAGAGGTTAAGCAGTGAGTGCTTTGATAATGTAGTCTGGAAACTTGCTGTATTTTGTGACTGGCATATAATCTGGAAGTTTTAAAAGGAAAACCATGTAGGAGTGTCCACCCCATGGACTGAATGTGGACTTTGCATGCAAGAGAGCAGGTACAAGAGTCACCTTAGATCTAGCCAAAAAAAAAGGCCCCCTCAAGGGCAACTGTGCTTTGATGGAAAGGAAGCTGAAGTGGTTGCTGGATTCGTGGGATAGCACAGGGAGCATTTCAGACTGCTTGGATAGAGTATATTTGCCTAGATCAGTGGTTCTCAACCAGGGGTGATTTTGCTTTCCAGCAGACATTTAGCAATGTCTGGAGACATCCTTGTTTACAGCTGGGGGGAGATGCTACTGGCATTTAGGGTCCAGAGGGCAAGGAGGTTGCTAAACATAGTCTGATGCATAGAGAAGCTTTCCACAACAATGACTTATTCAGACCCAAATGTCAATAGTGCTAAGGCTGAGAGCTCTGGCTTAGATCAAGGTGATATTGGGGGTCTCTAAAGAATGAGTAAAAAGCACCTACAAGAGAAAGCCAGGTTTAAAGGCTCCAAGAGAACAGAACCATCTGAAGTACACATGCCAGTCACGTGGAAGCATGCCTACGCTACACTAACATCTCCCAGCTTCCCTGCTTCTACCCTCCACCTCCCAACCCTCCAGCACCACTGTGGGGAAGCCGGAAACCTTAATGATCAAGAAGAAATAGGTTGGAAGTGCAGTGTGGAGAAGGTGGTAAGAAAGACCACAACCCAGGGGCGCCTGGGTGGCTCAGTGGGTTAAGTGTCCGACTTCGGCTCAGGTCATGATCTCGAGGTCTGTGAGTTCGAGCCCTGTGTCAGGCTCTGTGCTGACAGCTCAGAGCCTGGAGCCTGTTTCAGATTCTGTGTCTCCCTCTCTCTCTGACCCTCCCCCATTCATGCTCTGTCTCTCTCTGTCTCAAAAATAAATAAACGTAAAAAAAAAAAAAAGACAGACCACAACCCCTTTTCACTGAAAGTGGGTAGTTTGCATTCAGCCCAGCTGAAGAAGGGAGATTCATCATTAAATTGGGTTTGGAGTTTAGAATATTCCACTTTAGAATTATTGAGTTGAGACTGTGTTTACAGCTTAATATAACCCTAGGACTCCCTGGAGTAAGCAGAAGTGTCATGGGATCTACTTGAAATTTTATCCAGAGCTTTCTAAAAGGATATTGGGATGAACAATAAAATAAAGTTGCTGATTATATTCCCTGGGTCCTGCCTATTTTATATACCCATTACCTTAGCAGTTACTGAGCAAGCATTATAAAAGCTGTGAGCTGTCATATATATTTTCTTATTTAACCATCAGAATTAAGGCGAGCATATATTTTTCTCTTAGGGTTTGAAGTGGCATGATTATTCTCACTTTACAGGAGGAAGCTGAGGCTTGGAGATTGGAAGTAACCTGACCAGATCACACATCTAGGAAGGGTTGGATGGTAGGCTGGTGGCAGGGAAGTGCAGGATGTGGTTTCAGTGATATCCTTCTTGTTGAAATGCATTCACCTTCAGAATCCTGGAATCCCACAAAATTAGATTCAGGTGTGTAGTGATATATTACACTTTCATGCCAGTGTGGTCAGCCAAGAGGACAAGAGAAAGGTTTAATGAACTGTACACCAACTGTCTCCAAGAAATCAGAGCTGATATTTCCAGGTATGGGCATGTAGAGAGGAGTCCAGAGCTGAGTCCTGATCCAAATAAGTCTCTTTGTAGGTGGTCAAATTAGACAGAGGTATGTCCTTTCTTGCTGTAGGTAGACCAAAAGCATTCTTCATGGCACTTTATGGAAACCTACATTACTGCCCATGTGACATTGTTTTATAGTAATTATTTTTCATGCTTTTTTTTTTTTTTGGCAAGTTAGGCAAACTCCTTCAATTTGAGACATTTTGCTTTATTCATTTTTCCATATGGTAGCCCCTAAATATAGTAGATGTTTAATAAGTGTGGAATAAATAATTTACTAATCTCTGCCTTCAAGGAGTTTCCAATGTATGTATCGTGGGGAAACATGAAAAAAGAAAGTCATAATATAGTATCAATTTTATTATTTCTGCTTAAAAATGCATATATTTCACTACGTGGACCAAAAATAATATTGGAAAAACTCTGTACCAAGTGGTTAACAGTGGTTACCATTGTGAGGTCAAACTATGGGGGACTTTTCTTTCTGTGTAATATATTTCTTGAAGATTTTATAGTAAGCAGGAGCATCTTAGTCATGTGGTATTTTAGTATGCAGTCAGGGAATATAATAAGATATAAATAAGAGAAATGAAATGCTATATATAATGCAACGTTGTATGTGATTAGTTTTAAAATGAGTCAGCATGCGGCAAGTGTAATAGAGGTTCAGAAGGAATTTCAGACTGGACTGAGGGCAGTCAGGGAAGCCTCCAGGAGAAGGACTTTGAATCTTACTCATTATTCAAAACTTTGAAATAGATTTCCAAAAGGCATCCCAGTCCTGATCTTCCTATTTGATCTCAGGATCTTGTTGCTTTTAGAAAAGCCATTGCCATCTGTTTTTGGAAGCTGGCACTCACCCCCAGCTGCTAATTTGGACTTCTAAACCACTTTAAAAATTAATGGCTTTATAAAAGGTCTGCAACTCCCTCTTAAGAGTTTAATATCATATTTATAAACTCCGTCTGTGTTGAGTTCCAGCATATTGCAAATAATTTACAGTGTTGTCCTGCTCAGAGCATAACTAATGTGGATCCACAGCTGTGCAGATAACTTTTCCTATCAGCGGATGATAAACTATAAGTGGCCCCATTTGGATGCGGGGAAATAGTCCAGATTTTAAAAGCTGCATCAGTGCAACCAGGAGGGAAATTCTATAGCAATGACTCCTCTTACCTGGAAATCATCTCAATAGTAGTAAATTTAGCCAGCCTCATTGCTACTAGTTATTATACCTAGGAAGAGTGGGCTGATCATGAAGTTTATGGCCCTTTGGTCTGCTTGCATGAACGCTTTCCTGAGCAGTTGCTAAGTAGTTTAGAAAGTGGGTCAGCCAGCCCAGGAGCCCTGAGGTCAAAAGGCAATATCTGGAATGGTGGAAGGGTTGGATTAAGATTTCGGATCTGGGTTAGTTGCTTCATAAGGATGAAATGTATAATGGGTATGTTTATGTCTTTCACTTGTGCCTCAGCATCTTTTTAGCAATTTCTCAGTGCATTTCAGGATCCTGGAAACCAGCTCTGCTCTTGCCAGACAAACTAGGTATGAGGTTCTTGCCTTCCAAGTCATGGTTCCTGTGTAAGATTCAATCCACCTGTATCTTGTACCATACTTACACTGACTCCATTGACAGCCTTTGGGATGAAGTACCAAGGGTGTTTGATGATAAATTTAAGTTGAAACCCAGCTGAATATTTTACATACCATTCTGTTCAGCTAGGCTGAGTCTGTGTCTTCACTATGATTTTTATTCATTTTTGTCAAACATTAATTAATGAGCACCTACCATGGACTAAGGATGGCAATTGGTATTAGGGACAAATGCTAAAAATAAAACACACACACTAGAAACCGTCTTTTGTTTATTCTCTTGTCTTATTCTAGAATTTCCTTCCCACTTATGAACCTGGTACTTTGGTATCATTTCTAGGACAAATGTAAGCACTTGCTTTTATTTTAAGGTTGTGTCCTGTAGAGTCTATTAAATTTTTTTTAACATTTATTTATTTTTGAGAGAGAGAGAGTGAGGATGAGAGGGGGAGGGATAGAAAGAAGGAGACAGAGGATCCAAAGTTGGCTTCACACTGATAGAGAGCCCAGTGTGAGGCTACAACTCACGAACCGTGAGATCATGACCTGAGCTGAAGTTGGATGCTTAACCGACTGAGGCACCCAGGCACCCCCTGTGGAGTCTTGATTCCTGATGAATTACCCCCGAAACCACCATGGAAGGCAGGAGAGAGAAACCAAGGTTTCCAGAGAAGATCTGGGCTGGCTTGTCCCGACCACCAACTAGGGCAGCCATAGTTGCTCCTATTTTATATTTGGAGTCTCTGATACCCTAGATGATTTGGTGGGGGGTAAGCATTCCTTTCCTTTCTTTTTCTGCCCCCAGTGGAGAAGACTTACCCACACACTGATGTTGAGCTTGGTTGTATAATTTACTCTGACTAATCAGATATGAGCACAAGTAACAAGGTGCCATGTCTGAGCAGAGGTGAGGCATTGCTTTTTCTGCTCACCCCACTGAGCTTTCAAAGTCAGCCACAGGAAGAATATGCGCCAGGAAGCTGCTGCTCCTCAAGCTTCCATTCTCCACTCTCCAGAGTGAGACACATGAGGCATAGCCAGACACATGTGAACAATAAATGTTTAATTGTATGACACTGATATGTTTGCAGTTGCTTATAATGCAGTAGTAACTGATAGGAATGTCTACCTAAGATCTCACTCAGAGTAAATGTCCATTTGTTCATTCATTCATTCATTCATTCAAAAAATATTGAGTGCCCTATATATATATCAGGCAGAACACCACTGGAATAGATGGTTTTTAAAACCTATTGGCTTTGCTCATCATCTTGACTTCTGTTTACATTTGATATAAAGGGGTTTATATGAGAAATCAAGACACACTCTCAAAAGAAAAATAGTACTAAGACATCAATTTGAGAAATGACATAGAACTGACAGCAAATTAATGTCAATTATGGGCAAAAAAGAAATAAGCCATATGAAAATACACATAACTTCAAAGTCATCTTTGGAAAAGAAATGCACCATGATGAGAGGGCTGGCTACCAGGATTTACAGTTCCACTCCTTGCTCTGGGAATTGTATGCCAAAGAAACCCAACTGGGGTCCCTGACAGTCTTAGAGGCAAAGTGGGGCTGATATGACATAGCTGGCTTTCCTCTGCCCTATGTGACTATAGCCTATCTTTCAGTCCTGGGGAAGGTGCCAGAGCTGATCTGAATGTATTTAGAATGAATCTTCTTAATGATCTGTCAAGTTCAGTGGAATTGCCAGACCTAGGCTTTAATAACTTCCTGGTTTTTAGTACCTGAGCCTATAAAGATGATATACAGACCACAGAGGATATGAGAGTGGCCAGGGTGCGGTGGAAAGGCGGGTGCAGGGGAGTTGGAGATGCCAGTAGAATAGGTGGCACATGTAAACCCATCCATCTGGGTCTCTGGTTGCACCTGTTTTTGCAGCTAGAGAGAGGGAATGGATACGGGAGAGGTGAAGCAGCTGGGACGAAATCAGGAAATAGACAAAGCTTGACTGTGGAGGCCTTCTGGCTTCCCTTTTCACAAAGCCTTCCTGAATCCTGCCTTCTCTTGTCCCATACTCCCTGCACTGCCCCCTCTTTTTCACCTATCCTGTTTTCTTCTCTCAAAGGCATTGCTCTTCAGTTGTCTTGTGAGTCACAGTGTTTTAGAACTCAGTGGTGTTTAGAATTACAAGGAGCAGTAATCCTGGCCCTTCATTTTATAGATAGGGAATCTGAGGCCCCCAAAATGGACTGACATCAGGTATATGGTCCTGCTGGTCAGTTACAGACCCACAATGGGGTCTCTTGACCTCAGACAATGCCCTGTCTAGTACTACAGCGGGGTTTACTCTCTCCTAAAGGCTTGAGACATTATCATTACCCTAAGATTCTTGAATGAAAAAAATATATTAGAGACACAAAAGGATAGAAGTATAATCAAGAAATTTCAGGCTCTAAATATAGTGAGTGGGAGGATATTTCTGGACTGAGGACACTTCCAGTGTCTCTGAAATTAAGCTCTGTCTGCTATCTCTTGGTGAGGGAGGAATCTTTTAAAATGAGAGAGCCTCTAAGTTTGCCTGGTATGAAAGAGGGGACCATCTTTTCAGAAGTTCAATACGTATGGACACTTTGAGGGCTCTAAGCCATTGTAAAAGTCCCATACTGGCAAATTCTATCATAGCAAATGTGATTTGGCACTATTTTGAAATATTAAGGGAGATTTTCCCCTTCATCTTTCATTTCTTATATCCCTAGATGTCCCTCCCTGTCACTCGTCCCTCCCCTTGCGTTCAGATAATGTACTTGATGCTTATTACCTTAGTGAAGAACTGATCCAACAGAATGCAGTTAAAACAGAATCTAGGTCTTGAGGGAACTAAATAATGAGTGAGGGCAAAACTTCTGGCCACAGCCTAGACAAGACCTCTGGAAATAGAGAAAGAAGGTTGGAGAGAAGCGGATAGAAAATGGCATTTTGGGGGACGCTGCACCTTGTGCACCCTTTGCTGAGTTCTGGGGCAAAAAAATCCTGTAGGTAAGATAAGAGTTGTGTCCAGCGAGAGGAAATCTAGTATTATATTTGTTAACTAATGTTGTGACAAAGTACCCCCAAGTAATGAGAATTTACTTACCTCATGCATCTGTGGGTTGGCTGGGAAGTGGGTGATATGGATTTGTTTTGGTTAGGTGGTTGTGTTGATTTCAGCTGGGGCTTGTTTACTCAGTGTTTGGGTGTTGGCTGGGATCAGATGATCTAGCCTGGGCTCACTGGAGAAGCTTGACTCTGCTCCTCATGTTTCTCTTCCTCCTCAGGCCAGTGGTCTAGCCTGGGTATATACTTAGGGCTATACTAGAGGTGTAAGAGAATGAATGGAAACATGCAAAGCCTCTTAAAGCCTATGCTTGGAATGGGCACAATGTCCCTTTTATCTCATTCAATTATTTAAGAAAAGTCATGTGACCAAATCATAATCAAAGGGCAGAGAAATATAGTCTACTGGAGGAACTGCAAAAGGCATGACTACAGGGTGATATGAAGAACCAAGCCAATTGTACGATTGACCATACTCCTCTCTTCTGAGTAGAACCCAAAGAGAGGGAAAGACCTCAGCACGTCATGGGGCTTGAACTCATGAACTGTGAGATCGTTACCTGAGCCAAACTCAGACACTTAACCAACTGAGCCACCCAGGTGCTCCAGAAATTAAGTTTTAAAATCACATTTCTAGAATACCTGAATCTCTGGTTTGCAATTGATACCAGCTTCGCTTACTTTTAAATTTGTTCACAGGTTCTACTTTCTGACTCATTCATTGCTTTCTCAGGTTTCTCTTTCCAACATCAACACTAGTAGTTGGCTTTCTTGTCACCAAGCAATATTTTTCTTTTATAGCTCCATCAGAGTCACTGAATACAGAAAAAAAAAAGTGGTGGCCTTGAGATGCAGAGGCTAGATGATCAATTAAGCTCACCCACTAAATGACTTGGTCCAGAACACCAGCTTTGTGACCCATGATTCACATTCCTGCTGAATGGCCATAAGAGTTATTACACGTTCAGGACCTTCTGTATTATCCTCAAATATTAAATCCAGAGTCTTACTGTGTGTTTTTTCTCATTTGAGCCATCCCCCAAACTCCTACACTTCTCCCATCCCTTTGTAATGAAGAAAGTCAAGAGTAGTTTGGGAAGATTTCAATGAATATTTAAACGTGCTCCATTTTTTCCTCCTGGAGGGTGCTCTCTGTCCTAACACCAACACAGTTTGAAGTGTTGCTATTATATTCTGATGAATCAAAAAATGGAAAAAAATTTCTTGGACATACTTTACTTTCACCTTTGTAAACAAACTATGCTAGAGTTTCACTCCTGAGATTACTAGGGTTGGCTTTCCTCCAACTAAAGAGAAAAAGGTACTGGTCATCTGAAATCACTTACTATTGGGGAGATGTGTTGAATTTAATAGTTTCCTTGGCCATGGAAAAACTCAGAATAGAAAACGGGCAGATAAAAAGGAAGAAGAACCATCAAACAGATCTTGTATGCTTTGTCTAATTAACTTATTTAAACTTTGGCATTATCCACATGTTGCAGTAATAATGTTTACTAACGATTCTCATAAAACTAAGGTGAGTTTCCTTTCTAATACACTTGGCACTATTAAAACTTTGTGAAGAGCCACCTACCTGCAGAGGATATGTGGACACCTGCAGAATAAATTCATGTGGAAATGGTCATCCGTCATTCCTATTGGGTGGTCACCAGGCAAGGGGCTGCTACAGATGGAACAAAATTCCTCCTCCTTAGAGGCTGGCTTTGGTGTGCACATAATGAGAAGCTCTCTGTTGAGTAAAAGTGAGGGGGTTGCCTGGCAAATACTGAATCCAGTATGGCTCCTGGGCTTTCAGACCATACCCCTTGTTTGTGTATTGGGATGGGTAGTGGGAATGCAGGAGAAGCTTTTTGGAAAACTCTTCAGTATCAGATCCAGCCACAGCAAACTACCCATATCCAGTGTGTTCCCTCTCTCATCTCCCTCCAAGTTCTCACCATTCCCCAATGGGAAAAACACACATTCTCTCTCTTCCAATTTCATGCACAATTGTGAGCATCCCAAATCATTAATACCTGGGGGGGGGGGCGGGGGAAAACCCTTCAATCTTAAAAAAAAGCAAAACAACCTAGACTCTTTGTCATCTCCCCTAGATGAAAGATACTATTTTTTTCTGGAGAAGATAGGATTTAGAGAGGGAGTGGGTTGTCTGTCCTTTCTTCTCTTTTTTTTGGCTTTTAGTTTTTTTCAAAATTTTGATTCCAGTGTAGTTAGCATACAGTGTTGTATTAGTTTCAGCCATACATTACTCAGTGTTCATCACGACAAGTGTATTCTTAATACCCTTCACCTATTTCACACATCTCCCCACCTTCTCCCACCCCCTTTGGTAACCATCTGTTCTCTATATTTAAGAGTCTGTTTTTTGGCTTGTCTCTTTTTTTTTTTTTCTTTTGTTTGTTTGTTTCTTAAATTCCACATGTGAGTGAAATCATATGGTATTTTTCCTTCTTTGGCTTATTTCACTTAGCATTATACTCTGTAGGTCCATCCATATTGTTGCAAATGGCAAGATTTCATTCTTTTTTTATGACTGAGTAATATTCCATTGCATTTATATACTACATCTTCTTTATCTGTTCATCTATTTATGGACTCTTGGGCTGCTTCCATAATGTGGCTATAATAATGTTGCAATAAACATACGGGAGCATATATCCTTTTGAATTCATGTTTTTGTATTCGTTGAGTAAGTAGGCAGTAGTGTGATTATTGGATTGTAGGGTAGTTCTACTTTTGACTTTTTGAAAAACCTCCATACCGTCTTCCACAGTGGCTGCTCCAGTTTGCATTCCCACCAAGAGTGCAAGAGGGTTCCTTTTTCTCCTCGCCAACATTTGTTGTTTCTTGTGTTTTTGATTTTAGTCATTCTGACAGGTGTGAGTGGTATCTTGTTGTAGTTTTCATTTGCATTTCCCTGATGATGAGTGATGCTGAACATCTTTTCATGTGTCTATTGACCATGATTATCCTCATCTCTTGATTGGGCTGTGCCACTATTAATGAAACAAAATAAAGGAGGAAAAATTCCCAGACTTAGGTTTTCACATTGAAACATGTTGGGTGATTAAATCCTGCTGTGCTCCTTTTATGCAGGTAAAATAGAAGTTTGCTTAGGTTCATTGTTTACTGAAGATCTCACAAGGAGTAAGTGGCAAAATGTGAATTAAAGTTTTGTTTTTTTTTTCCTGAATTCTAACAATCATGATATTTCCACTGTACTAGAACATGTAGTTTTTAGATCTGGCCCTAACTAATAAGGATACATTGTGAGCAAAAGGAAAAAAAAACCCCACCATTTAATTTTAACACTGAGACTGACAGTATACATGACATGGAATGTGTTGTGCAGGAAGTAATGAATCTGTATCCCTACACCCGCCCCCACCCCCTCCTCTCCTGTGAGAATGCTCAGCCCACAGCTCAGGCAATGGTTGGATTTGAGAGAGTTCAGTAAGGGGTAGTAACTAAAATGACCAAAGCAGAGAGGGATTCCAGTTCCATTAGAGCTCAGCCTAAAAGCACTTTCCTTCCTTTGAGGGAAGCAAAGATCAAGTGAAAGGCAGTTGCCAGACTCTTCAACGTTTCTTGGAATCTAATGGGCCATGAGGGGAGGGATGTTCTTGCAACTCTAGATGCAGCCAAAAAAGGGACTCTTAAACTACTGCCTGGGGATTACAAATGTCTCTTTCCTTTCAAACACAGGTTATCCACGTGACCACATCAGGAATTTCAGAAGCCAGTTCTATTCTTTTCTTGCAGCTTGCTCTGGATGCAGGCATGGGATCGATTGATTGATTTGTTTAATGAACAAAATAAATAGCGCAGGAAGGCATTTCAGAAGCCAGGCCGAGACCCTCCCTCTCCTGGCTAGGTTCTTACTAGAGTCAAACTCAGAGGTGATAGATTGATGTATTCATTCATCTATTCACCTGGTTTCCAGTTGGCAAATCTGTCTGCTTGGCAACATACTAGGTTCATGTTTCCAAATATGTGGTTTTTATAATGCTCTCTTTTTAACATAGCGCAAAGCTGAGCACTACTTATTAATAGGGTAAACTGTGTTATAAAAATGTGTGACTGTTGTATCAAATTTATAATTTCATGATTATCATTTCTTAGAATGTAGCTAAAATAGAAAAACTAAGAGGGTAAATTGAAAGGAAAAATTAAGTAATCAATAATAGAGATAAGACTGGGTGTCTGCTCATCAAATGTGAACCTTAGTCACATCTGTATTTTCCACAGCACTTAGCACAGTGTGTAGCCCAGAGTAGTTGCTCAATAAATGTGTCTTGAATGGACTGAATTCTGTGCCTGGCAAATACACCACTGAGCTGGAGGGTCTCTTTGGTGGATAGATATGACTTTTCCCTCTGGCTTGCCACTGCTCTCAAATTTGGAGCTGGAAGCATTTTCTGTAAGAAGCATCAGAAATGTAAAGATTAATAACAATAAATGGTATTGATAATAATAATGGCTATGTATTGAATGTTTCCTATTTTCTAGGCATAGCTTTAGTTGAGAATATACATCATCTTTAATTTCTAATCTTTTCTATGACTCTGTGGCATAAATTTCAATACTCCCTTCTTACAGATGAGAAAATATAGGCTTAGCGAGTTTAAGATCTCTTAGCTATATGTGCCAGAGCAAGAAAAGGAACCCTTGCGTACCTGACAACAAGGGAATTTGGTACTCTTTTCCTTTCTGTGACACTGTCCATTGAGAATGTTTTTCAAATGTGGCGAGCAAAGCCATCTAAATACCAATTTGTGTATCAGTTATCTGACTATAGATCAAGATTGACTACATCAGAATGGCAGTTCAAAATGGCTGAATTATCTCCCCATCACAGTTGGGAAGATAAGAAATTGTGCCCATGCAGCCATCAAACCTTCCAATTATATTTTTCATTTGATTATGCATACACAAGCCATCCAGCTTTGAGCTCTTTTGTAAAAATCTTTGAACTATGGATTATACATTAAGTTTTTATCTTGTAGCTTTAGGTTGGGGCACCGGGAAGAGGAAGAAGTGAGGGAGGTCAGCAGAGATTTGGTAAAATGGGATCAGGTGAACATCTGTCTGACTGCAAGACAAGAAACAAAAGTAATTTAGAACTCTGCCCTCCAAACTGCAGAGTGACTATGCTTGCTTTTCTTTGTTATCCCAAGAGAGGGATAATAAGGGCTATCATCTTTCCATAGGGCTCTGCAGCACATCCCTTGAGTACACACCACTTCAAGTTATCCCAAGCCTTTTATTCCAACCATTGTGTGGCAACCAGTTCTGTGCAGACATAGACCAGGTTAGGTAGAGCCAACTCAAGCACTCCCCACCCTTCACTTCTTGCCATGGACCTCTTTGACATCATGATGGTGGTCACCAATCAGAACAGATGGCAACTATCAAATTGAAATACTCAATGCCCCGTGGCACCTCCCATGAGCAATGGGAAACAGAAACTGATAAATAAAATCCTCTTTATTTTCCTGGTGGATGGTCCTGAGATGCACTTTGGTAGGTATCCAGGAAGGTCCTGGTGGATCCAGTTGGTGGCCAACTCAACAACACACCCTTAATCTTTTAATTTTACTTCATTTCCTCTATCCATGATTTCTTCCTCTTCCTGGGGATAATATTTCCAAGTAAACTGTGCACACAAATAAACCTTAGCTCTAGGTTTTTTAAGGGGGAAACCCAGGCAAAGATTCTAAGAGTAATAGTAATGAATAACTCAAATTTGCATAGCATTTTGCAATGTATTAACCTTTTACACACAGTATCTCTTTTACCTGTACAACAACAAAGTTATACATACATGTACATAGATATGCAGTATGTAATACTTGGATTATTACTATTATTTTCATGTCCTAGATGAGGCAGCTGAGATTCCAAGAGTTAAAACAGTTTATTCAAGGATATACAGAAGGTAATGGTAGATCTAGAACAAGAATATTGTTTTTTGAGCTCTTAGTCTAGTATTCTTTTTACTTTGACCACATTTAGAATCCCAGAACTACTTGCTTAGAATTTTTCAAACTGGAGCTGTATTCTAGAATTTTGCTTTCTCTAGACTTCAATAGCAGTATTTTAAAGTACATAGTATGTATCAATGAAGTGATTCAAATGCCTACTTACATGTAGTTTATATTTCCTGAAACTTAAAAAAAAATTTATTTATTTATTTTGAGAGAGAGAGTGTGAGCAGGGGAGGGACAGAGAGAGAGGGAGAGAGAGAGACAGAGAGAGAATCAGAGCAGACTCCACACTGCCAACATGGAACCTGATGTAGGGCTTGAACTCATGAACTGTGAGATCATGACCTGAGCTGAAGCCAAGAGCTGGATGCTTAGCCACCTGAAACACCTAGGTGCCCCTTTCCTGAAACTTTTCTTAAGCATTCAGTTCTTTTACTTTTGTGGGTTCTTATTTGAGGCCAGCTTGCTTCATAATTCATAAGCAGTTCACCTCCTCAGAAAAATATCAGGAAGAAGGTATGGATAGTAAAAATAGCTACCATTAATTGCTAGTCAGCCACTGCCCTAAGTGCTTTTCATGGTTATCCTGATTACTTCTTAAAGATCCTATGAGGTTGGTACCATTAATACCTTCATTTTGAGATACTGAAGCACAGGGGTGTAATTTACCCCATGTTCACAGAGCTAGTAATGGATGTAGTCAGCATTTGAACTCAGGCTGTCTGGCCCCAGAGCTCATGCTCTTAAACATTATGCTATACTGTGTGGATGAGAAAATATTTAATGTTGCCCATTTTGGCATTTTATATTAAATGATAACTCTGCTGCTTAGCTCACTGGAGCCTGGGAGAGGGAGCTTAAAGACTTTCTTCTACTAGAATTCACTTTTACCGGCTCTGTTTCACAAAACGTAGCAAGTCATGACTATATTGAAGTTATCACTCTGCCTATACCACTGACATTCAACAAGGACCCAAAGAAGGGTTATTTGAGAACTTGATCAGCTGTCTACAGTCTCTTACAGGCAATGGCATACAATTTTATGAGAAAATGTAGGCATTGTATTGAGAAATTAATTCATCTATTTGAATCTTTGCTAATATGTATTAGAAGTTATTTCCAAAAGGTTAGTCATTCTTAGATTTAAAAATTAAACACCAAACTTCTAAGGAACTAAGATTTAAAAGTTCAATGTAATTTTAGATTACACTTGTAATCCAATGTTGGATTAAATTCGACGATCATCCATCATGTTACAAATTACCATCCAGTGAATTATAATGGATAAAAATTGTGTGATAGAATGAATAGTGGAACTTTTGTATATACATTTATAGAATAACTCCAGGAACATTCTAAGTGTTGGAATGACATGGGGGAGGGTTACTCTTCATGGTTATTTTACCAATTTATACTTTTTTCAGCCATGAAAGGGGGTTTCCATTTTCCCACATCTTCCATAATGCTTGTGGTACCCATAATGCTGAAAGTTTGCCAATCTGACAAAAATGAAATCGATCTCATTTCTTTAAAAAAATTTTTTAATGGTATTTTATTTTTGAGAAAGAGAGAAACAGAAACAGAGTGTGAGTGAGGAAGGGCAGAGAGAGAGGGAGACACCGAATCTGAAGCAGGCTCCAGGCTCTGAGCTGTCGGCACAGAGCCTGACATGGGGCCCGAGCTCTTGGACTGTGAGATCATGACCTGAGCTAGAGTTGGATGTTTAACCGACTGAGCCACCCAGCCACCCCAAAATGGATCTCGTTCTATATTTCTATTTCCCTACTTTAACAGAGATTAAAAAGGAGAAAACAGAGATGACAGAAACTCCTGCACTATTATCTCCTCAGTCATGAATGGTGTGGGGTCAGATGAGGGTACTTAATATCCAGTAAAGGAAAGTGAACTAATGTCTTTTTTCTGCACACCTGATTTGCTCTATGTAAAAATTTTGCCCCCTAACCCCAGTACAAAAGTACCTGAGTTCCATTTACTAAACCTTAGTGTCAGGTGCTATCTCAACTAAACACCTCATCTGTATTGTTTCCTTTAATCACCTTAAACTGTCCTTGCAGGAAGTGGGGCAATGTAATTGTCCCCTTTCCATATAAGGAAGCAGAGCAAAAGAGCCTGCCCAAAGCCACATTAGTAAATGGTGGCATTGCTATTTTAATCCTGACCACTGAATGATCCAGACCCCAACTGGTGTACCTATTAGTAGGTGCTACTCTCATAGGAGAGTAGTGGACATTAGGAAGAGAGGACACATTTGATTTCTGTTCCTGGACATCATGTCAGAGTAGCTTAGAAGACTTTGAACAAGAAGTAATACCTTTTAGCAAGTGCTGCCATCGTGATTTCCTGGGATGACAATAGCCAGTCTTGACAGAGGCAGGCAGCGGGCTCTGGAAGCCTTAAGGGATAGGGTAGATTCATTTAGCAGGTGAAAGAATTAAAGAATTATAGAGCACAGTCATTAAGCATTTGGTTCAGGATCCAGTTTTGGGTCCTGACCTCCATTCTTTCTTACTTTGTGACCTCAGGCAAGCCACTCATCCTCTCTGAGCTCTTTTGTGAAAAGTGGATAATTTCGTGTGCTATAAAGATTTGTGGATTAAATGCGATAACTATAAATAAAGCCTTAGTGCACTAGGAGGTATACAGTAGGTGCTGCATAATGGGAGCTGTTAGATGGATGGAGAGAACATCAGGGAGGTCTGGCCAAATGCAGCAAACAGGGACTAGTACTTAGAAAATCGTGGCTGACTTTTGCAATATATATAAAATCACAGAGGGAAAAGTTAAGACAAGTAGCCAATGGATATAGAAATGTGGGTTTAAAAAAAGAGCTTTGGGGCACTAGGGTGGCTCAGTCGGTCAAGCAGTTGACTCTTGGTTTTGGCACATGTCACGATCTTGTGGTTTGTGAGTTTGAGCCCCACATCTGGCTCCATGCACTGACAATGCGGAGCCTGCTTGGGATTCTCTCTCTCCTTCTTTATCTGCCCCTCCCCTGCTCATGCATGCTCTCTCTCTCTCAAAATAAATAAGAAAAAAAAAAGGAAGAGCTTCAAGCACACAGCCACACCCACATCTGGGCACTTAGTGCTGTTGCCATACCCACGTGGCTTGCATTGGAAGGAAATGATCTGAGAGCTTCTTCAACTTCCTTTCTGAGAGAATATCCCCAAGGAGACCTATTTCTGTGGGCTTCTTACGTTGGATTTGCAGGCAAGACCAGTATTGCTGTTTTTTTTTTTTTAATTTTTTTTTTTTTTTAACATTTATTTATTTTTGAGACAGAGAGACAGAGCATGGATGGGGGAGGGTCAGAGAGAGGGAGACACAGAATCTGAAACAGGCTCCAGGCTCTGAGCTGTGAGCACAGAGCCCGACGTGGGGCTCGAACTCACGGACCGCAAGATCATGACCTGAGCCGAAGTCGGCCGCTCAACCGACTGAGCCACCCAGGCGCCCCAGTATTGTTGTTTTGAAAGTATGCTGTTTGTAGTGACACATTCTCAAGGCTTCTAAGGGGAATTTTTCAGAAAATAATAGGTAGAAGTAAATCAGGTCTCCAATTGGGTAAAGTCTCACAACTTTCTCATCGGTAGAGAAGGGTATGATTTCTGAATGGGGAAAAGAAATATGATACCTTGTAACAGCAAGCTGTTCTTCAAGTGGATGGCACACCGGGCTTGCTGTCCCTGCGACATGTTGGTTGATTCACTTTCTCACCGTTAGGTTGCATGAGCACTGGGTCTCCTACACTAACACCCCCAAGGTAAGTGCTGGGGTGATAGTATGTGCCAGCCTGTCTGGGGGACTACCCTCTATTCCTTGGTGTTCATTATCCCTGGGATCTAACCACAAAACTCAGCTAATCAACTGAGTTAACTGGTCATGGTATGTATTGTGTTGCCCTCAGGTTCTGTGTAGGTATTCCCATAAAATGGGATTTCTCTCTTCAGCCCCCAAAATTAAACTTTTGTGCCTCAGAGGGAGCAGCAGGAGAGAGAATACCGACAGAGGAGTGCAAGATAGAAAGAATACTGTCAAGAGGAGATGACTGTTTTTATTGTCTCTCCTGAGCAGAGAGCTCTTATGATGTATTAACTGGGAGGCAGCAGGTGAGACCTAGTGCTCAGATAAGGGAGGAGCTGGGACCACCAGCCAAAGGTCAAGTGTGCATTGTCTTTATGTCTCCAAAGGCCTGATATTGACCACAGAGCCCCCTTGTTGTTTCCTCCTTTTCATCAAACTGCTTTTATCCAAGAACTATTAGCTTTAAGCTCTTTCTCTCCTGGCAGGTCCAGGACCAGAGTGGGCTGGAGGTTGCAGGTAGCCTTGGGAATGGTGGCTTTTGTGTCCATTGTCTCTGGAGCATGAGGACTGGAGAGAGGGGAGCAAAGCCCTAACCACTGTCATGGGTGAGGGGAGAGGGATATGGTGTATTCCTTTTTTTAAGGACTAAAAGAGTAAGAGTCTTACTTCTTCCTTCAGCTGTCCATTTTTTTTCCCTCTGCTTGTGAAACTAGACTAGAAATGACCAACCCAGAACTTTTGGTTGAACTGATTTTTGTTCTAACAATTGTGCCTCATCCTACATGTTCCTGTGTTAAGTCTCCTCTAAGCTTATCTTTTTGGGCATTTGCTCCATTCAGTACTTTCCCCCAAACTTCTGTGCCCCACCCCTCCAAGGATCACTTCTAAACCAAAGTGAATTCTCTTTCCTCTCAGGATACTGCTTATTGGTATCCCTTTGCGAGCATCAGCTCATTTTTGCGTAGGTCCTCTGATACTGAATATTAAGTCCAGCCGTTCTCAATGGATCCAGAGTATTTATTTATAAAATGTTTATTTTTGAGAGAGAGAGCACAGTAAGGGAGGGGCAGAGAGAGAGAGGGAGGGAGACATAGAATCGGAAGCAGTCTCCAGGCTCTGAGCTGCCAGCACAGAGCTCAATGCAGGGCTCAGACCCACAAACTGAGACCATGACCTGAGCCAAAGTTGGATGCTTAACCAACTGAGCCACCCAGGAGTCCCAATTTTCTTTTTAAAGAAACAGAAACAATGTCTTGTACTTTTGTGTGGTCTGCTGCCTATAAGAGGTGGCAAAGGCTTTTGTTGGCCTCTGATGGTTCTTTTTTAATTGTAACTTAAAAGACAAATATATTGCTGTAAGAAATGGTTTTGTGAAGTGTCACTACTGTCATACTAAATTTCAGTCTCTTGATGGAATCTACAGATGAAGATTTAAGTAAAGATGAAAACAATTTGGTCATTAAAAAAGTTTTTTTTAAAATATCCATTTATTTACTTATTTTTTTTCAAGAGAGAGCATGAGTGGGGGAGGGGCAGAGAGAGAGGGAGACACAGAATCCAGAATCTGGAGCAGGCTCTAGGCTCAGACACAGAGCCCAACATGGGGCTCGAACCCATGGACCATGAGTTCATGACCTGAACTAAAGTTGGATGCTTAACCGACTGGGCCACCCAGGCACCCCAACAATTTGGTAATTTTAGATCAATTCCCAGAGGTAATTCTGGGTCCTCACATATTTCCTGGTACTTGTTGCCCTCAAATCTAAAGAGTAAGGAAATTAGTCTCAATGTGAGAGAGACTGATGTGTGGGAGACCCAGAGGTCTTCAGTCTTTTTAAAAAATATTATTACATTTTTATTTTAATTCTAGTATAATTAGCATACAGTGTTATATTAGTTTCAAGTGTATAATATAGTGATTCAACAATTCTATACATTGCTGAGTGCTCATCATGCTAAGTGTGCTCTTAATCCCCTTCACCTATTCCCCCACCTCCCCCCCACCCTGCCCTGCCACGCCACCTCCCCTCTGGTAACCATCAATTTGTTCTCTGCAGTTAAGAGTCTGTTTCTTGGTTTGTCCATCTTGGTTTTTTTCCCCCTTTGTTCATTTGTTTCATTTCTTAAATTCCACATTTGAGTGAAATCATATGGTATTTTTTTCTCTCATTTCAGTTGGCATTATACTCTTTAGCTGCATCCATGTTGTTGGAAATGATAAGATTTCATTCTTTTATGGCTGAGTAATATTCCATTGTATATATAAACCACATCTTTTCTATCCATTCATCAGCTGATGGACACTTGAGTGGTTTCTATAATTTGGCTATTGTAGATAATGCTGCTGTAAACCTCGGGGTGCATGTATCCCTTTGAATTAGTATTTTTGTATTCTTTGGGTAAATACCTAGTAGTACAATTGCTGGATTATAGGGTAGTTCTATTTTTAATTTTTTGAGGAACCTCCATACTATTTTCCAGAATGGCTGCACCAGTTTGTATGCCCACCAGCAGTACAAGAGGGCTCCCCTTTCTGCACATCCTCACCAACACATATTGTTTCTTGTGCTGTTGATTTTAGCCATTCTGACAGCTGTGAGGTGGTATCTCATTGTAGTTTTGATTTGCATTTCCTTGATGATAAATGATGTTGAGCATCTTTTAATGTGTTGGCCATCTGTATGTCTTCTTTGGAGAAATGTCTGTTCATGTCTTCTGCCCATTTTTAATTGGGTTGTTTCTTTGGGTGTTGAGCTTGATAAGTTCTTGTATATTTTGGACACTAATCCTTCATTGGATATGTCATTTGCAAATATTTTATCCCATTCCATAGGTTGATTTTTAGTTTTATTGTTTCCTTTGCTATGCAGAAGATTTTATTTTGATGTAGTCCCAGTAGTTTATATATGTTTTGTTTCCCTTGTCTCAGGAGACGTAACTAGAAGTTGCTATGACCTATGTCAAAGAAGTTACTGCCTGTGTTCTCGCCCAGGATTTTTATATTTTCAGGTCTCATATTTAAGTCTTTAATACATTTGAATTTATTTTTGTGTATTGTGTAATAAAGTGGTCCAATTTCATTCTTTTATGCATTGCTGTCCAGTTTTCCCAACACCATTTGTTGAAGAGACAGTCTTTTTCCCATTGGATATTCTTTCCTGCTTTGTCAAAGATTAATTGACCATATAGTTTTAGGTTCATTTCTAGATTTTCTATTCTGTTCTACTGATCTATGTATCTACTTTTGTGCTGGTACCATTCTGTTTTGATTAGTACAGCTTTGTAATATAACTTGAAGTCTGTAATTGCCATACATCCAACTTTTTCTTTTACTAGATTGTTTTGACTATTTGGGGTCTTTTGTGGTTCCATAAAACTTTTAGGATTGTTTGTTCTAGCTCTATGAAAAATGCTGCTGCTTTTTGATAGGGAAAACATTGAATGTATAGATTGCTTTGGGTAGTATGGGCATGTTAACAATAGTTGTTTCTTCAGTGCACGAGCATGCAATATCTTTCCATTTGTTTGTATTGTCTTCAATTCTTTTCATCAATGTTTTATAGTTTCAGAGTACTGGTCTTTCAATTCCTTGGTTATATATATTCCCAGGTATTTTATTATTTTTGATGCAGTTGTAAATGGGATTGATTACTTTCTTAATTTGTCTTTCTTTTACTTCATTATGAGTGTATAGAAATGCAATGAATTTCTGTACATTGGTTTTGTATCCTGTGACCTTACTGAATTCATTTATCAGTTCTAGTAGTTTTTTGGTGGAGTTTTTAGACCTTTATATATGGTATCACATCATATGCAAATAATGAAAGTTTTACTTATTCCTTATCAATGTAGCTGTATTTTGTTGTTGTCTGATTCCTGTGGCTAGGACTTCCAGTACTATGTTGAACAAAAGCGGTCAGAGTAGATATTGTCTTGTTCTTGATCTTAGGGAGAAAGCTCTCAGTTTTTCACCTTTGAGTATGCTGTTAGCTGTGGGTCAGTCAAGTCTTGCTTTGGAAATTTCTACAAGCCTGTGAAGTATTTTGAAGTGGGAGAAGCCACTTTGCTGGAGATGACAGAATTTGGACTCTATCTCTTGGTAAAAGCACAATAGCTGTTCACTGTAGCCATTTAATGAATGTAGGAAAACTGTAAAAATCTGGTGCCCTGTGATGATTACTATGTTATGAGGTGAAGTGCTATATGGAGGCTCAGAAAGTGATGCTAGACCTTAGTGTTACTCACCCCACCTTAAGAACTCCTTTGCTTTAATCTCAAGGGTCAGTCCTTCACCAGAAATCCTCCTCCAAACCCAGGGTCATTGATGTTACCAGTTGAAGCTTGTATTTCAAACATCTATTCCTGGGATGGTGTATCAGTTAGCTTTTGCTGTGTAACAAATGATCCCAAAACATACTGCCTTAAAACAACAACCATTTATTTGCCTCATCATTCCGTTGGTTGGAAATTTGGGCTAGGCTTTTCTGTTCTCTGATGGGCTCAATCTTTTATTTTAATCAACTTCAGATTGTCCTGTGGCTGGTTAGCTCCATTGGCTCAGTGGGGATAGTTTATCTCTGCTTCATGTGGACTGTCATCCTATAGTATCCAATCCTAGGTTTGTTCACGTGACTAGTGGACAAGATTTTGAGACAGTATGGAAGCTACAAGGCTTCTTAAGGTTTAGGCTCTGTAACTTGTAAATAGTTTTTTCTGCCACATTCTGTTGCTCAAAGCAAGTCACAAGGGCAGTCCTAATTGGAGGGGGTGAGGAAATAAATTCTACCTCTTGATGGAAGGATCTGCAAAGTGACATTGCAAGAAATGTGGACACAGGGAAGGGAATAATTGAGACCATATTTTACAAGCAATATTCTACAGCCTGAAGAAGGCTTGTGTTTTACTTGGGATAGATTTTTTGGGTTATGGAGCCTTAGTTTCTGCAAGTCTGAAGAAAACATTAGACTGTATTTTTTAGGAATTTCCAAATATAGGTCTAGAATTTAGAGGTCTCCATGGGGCTGAGTGAAATGCCCTCTTTGTCTCCAGTTATCATTGCAATGCCCAGTGTAAGTACTTCATGGGGCTGTGTTCTCATGGACATTCTTTTTGGGTTTTAGACCATACTAACATGATTTTTGTTGCTAGGCCTTCTGTCTTTGCAAAACTAATACTGTGAATTATCACCAAAGCACAACGTACCCAAATCTTCACTATATATGTTTTAATTACATATGTTTTAATTTATCTGAGGTGGTCCAATTAGTTGCTCTATTGATATTTCCATATTCACTCCATTTTCACCTTTTGCATGCAGATTTTATCCAATGCATGAAATTGTATCTGTTGTTGGGAAAGTTTGAATGAGTAAAGCTTTACACTGCTCTTTTTGAATCAACCTCATTGAGGGTCTGCTTAGTCTTTGTGTGGGAAATGATACAGAAAAGGGCCATGGTCAGGCTGATTGTCCAGAATCTGATTTTTATATGAAAAATACATTAAAAATCCCTTTCTCTGGCTATCATATACAATTGAATTCAGTGCAAATGTCAAGACAAATCTAAGGGTTTTTTTTTTTTTTTTTTTTTTTTTTTTTAGATTACTCACTCTTTTGGACTGTCTCCTTCTGTTTCCTTCCTTACATGAAAAACAGGGAATTGACTGCATAATACAAGCATGGTGGCTTATTTATGGTTTTTGATAGAGCCCCTTGCATGCTTCATTGTGCTTTATGAAACTCTAATCTATTCAGATTATAAATCTTCTTTTCTGCTTTTAGGAGGCAGTTTCCTGCAGGACCCAAAATGTAGTAAATATTAAGACGGTAAAACCTTAAAAGTATACCATGGGATGGATTTATATATTTATTTATTTAGTTTTAATTTAAATCCAAGTTAGTTAACATGTAGTGTAATAATGATTTCAGGAATAGAATTTAGTGATTCATCACGTACTTATAACCCCCAGTGCTCATCCCAACAAATGTTCTCCTTAATACCCCTTGCCCATTTAGCACATCCCCCCACCCAACACCCCTCCAGCAACCTTCATTTTGTTCTTTGTATTTAAGAGTCTCTAATGGTTTGTTTTCCTCTCTGTTTTTTTTTTTAATTTTAATATTTTTTTAAAATTTATTTTAGAGAGAGAGAGAGAGACAGAGCATGAATGGGGGAGGGGCAGAGAAAGTGGGAGACACAGAATTAGAAGCGGGGTCCAGGCTCTGAGCTGTCAGCAGAGAGCTTAATGCAGGGCTTGAAATCGTGAACTATGAGACCATGACCTGAGCTGGAGTTGGATGCTCAACTGATTGAGCCACCCAGGAATCCTCCTCTCTGTTTTTGTATTATTTTTGCTTCCCTTCCCTTATGTCCATCTGTTCTGTATCTTAAATTCCACATATGAGTGAGATCATATGATATTTCTCTTTCTCTGACTGACTTATTTTGCTCAGCACAATACATTCTAGGGCCATCCATGTTGTTGCAAATGGCAGGATTTCATTTTTTAAAATTGCCAAGTAATATTCCATTGTATATATATGCCACATCTTCTTTATCCATTCATCAGCTGATAGACATTTGGGCTTTTTCCATACTTTGGTTATTGTCAATAGTGATGCTATAAACATTGGGGTGTGTGTGCCCCTTTGAAACAGCACTCTTGTATCCTTTGGATAAATACCCTGTACAGAAGCTTTTTATCTTGATGAGGTCCCAATAGTTCATTTTGCTTTTGTTTCCCTTGCCTCCGGAGACATGTCAAGTAAGAAGTTGCTGTGGCCAAGGTCAAAGAGGATTTTGCCGGTTTTTTCTTCTGTCTTTTGATGGCTTCCTGTCTTGTATTTACTTCTTTCATCCATTTTGAGTTTATTTTTGTGTATGGTGTATGAAAGTGGTCCAGGTTTATTCTTCTGCATGTTGTTGTCTAGTTTTCCCAACTCCATTTGCTGAAGAGACTGTCTTTATCCCATTGGATATTCTTTCCTGCTTTGTCAAAGATTAGTTGACCATACAATTGTGGGTCCCTTTCTGGGTTCTCTATTCTGTTCCATTGATCTGAGTGTCTGTTTTTGTGCCAGTACCATATTGTCTTGATGATTACAGCTTTGCAATACAGCTTGAAGTCTGGAATTGTGAGGCCTCCAGCTTTGGTTTTCTTTTTCAAGATTGCTTTGGCTATTTGGGGTCTTTTCTGGTTCCATATAAATTCTAGGATTATTTGTTCTAGCTCTGTGGAGAATGCTGGTGTTATTTTGATGGGGATTGATAAGTTGCTTATTACATAATGAGGCGACTAAGTGGCTTAGCCGGTTGAGTGTCCAACTTCAGCTCAGGTCATGATCTCATAGTTTGTGGGTTTGAGCCCTGCGTGGGGCTCTGTGCTGACAGCTGGGAGTCTGGAGCCTGCTCAGATTTGTGTCTCCTTCTCTCTCTGCCACTCTCCTGCTCACATTCTGTCTCACTCTCTCTCAAAAACAAATAAAATATTAAAAAAATTTAATCTGTTTATTACATACATATTTGAGTGAAGATGTCCAGGGGGCAAGTAGATATGAGCCAGGCACTCAGAGGTAGAGCTCAGATTTAGAGTTAAATGTTAGGGAATTAATCAGTGTATGGATATCTTCTTTTAAAATTTTTTATTGTGGGGCACCTGGGTGGCTCAGTTTGTTGAGCATCTGACTTCAGCTCAGGTCATGATCTCACAGTCTGTGAGTTCCTGCCCCATGTCGGGCTCTGTGCTGACAGCTCAGAGCCTGGATCCTGTTTCAGATTCTGTGTCTCCCTCTCTCTCTGCCCTTCCCCTGCTCATGCTCTGTCTCTCTCTGTCTCAAAAATAAATAAAAACATTAAAAAAATTTAAAAATTTTTTATTGTGATAAAAGCACTTAACCTGGGACCTATCCTTTTAACAAAAATTACATGTACAATACATTATTGTTGACTATAGGTGCAGTATTGTACAGCTGGTGTCTAGATCTTACTCAATGGGAACTTTATGCCTGCTATTTAATAACTCCCCATTTTCCCCTCCCCCTTAGTCCCTGATAACCTCCATTCCAGTCTTTGATATTAGCATATAAGGTTTTTCTAATGCCATAGCACTCTCTGAAGCATAGATAAAGTGATGAGGGCTGAGCCTGAACCTGGAACACCCGTGGGAAACACATGACTCTAAGGCATGATAAAATTACATTAAATAACATGGAAAGCTTTAAAACACACACATATGGGGAATATATTATTATTTTAAAACTTGAAAATTGACCTAAATAATATGAATTTACATAAAGCCATAGGAAGTATTCAGTGTTTTTAAATTAAAAAAAAAAAGTTTTTTTTAACGTTTATTCACCTTTGAGAGACAGAGAGAGACAGAGCATGAGCAGGGAAGGGGCAGAGAGAGAGGGAGACACAGAATCTGAAGCAGGCTCCAGGCTCTGAGCTGTCAGCACAGAGCCCCATGCGGGGCTCAAACTCATGAACTATGAGATCATGACCTGAGCCAAAGTCGGATGCTCAACTGACTGAACCACCCAGGCTCCCCACAGTGTTTTTAAATTTAATTTGGGAGCTAAAAGTTTTGAAACAGTGACAGCTTTGCTGAAAATAATGTCTTGGATTAAAGGGTTTTTATGCTTCTAATGACCCTCTTCCAAAATTCTACAAATAGAATACACAGACTTCTTTTATTTGTTGGCTGTTTTGGTTGTGCTTTCTGTGGAACCTTCATAATTTTAGGTCTGGGTGGGTGTCTTTGGCTTGAGAGGTTGAAGGGAAGACTTAGGAAAGCAGAAGAAAGGAATAAAAATGGAAAATTAAATGAGCAAGGGGACACATTCATAGGCAGATAGACAGATCTAGAGGAAGTAGTGGGGAGAGAAAATGATTAATGCATGTATCACTTGAAGGAAACAATGTTAAAATACATTCATCGAGTCCCATACTTGAGAGGAGACAATTCAGTTGTAATAGGTCATGTCTTTTGAAGATAGTTATATCTTTTCCCTGATGTATCGAGACTGATTTTTTTTTTCAGGTGGTTTTACAAAATGTTGGGGAAAAAAAACCTCACTTAAGATGAGAATAGAGCTCTTTAGTTTTCTTTTCTACTTTTCAGATTCTTTCTCCAATCATTTCTCCCAGGTTTCCAGACTCCTATCCTGCCTAGTATTCTGTTAAAAAAATCCTCAGACCAATTTACACCAAATATACCATTCATTTATTTATTCACTGATAGATGATTAGTTTATTCATTCAACAAATAGTCATTGAACATTTTACTATGTCATAGGTACTGTTCTAGCTCTAGAGATACAGGCATAAACAAAATTTACAGAAAATTCTGCCTCCATAGAATTTATATTCAAGTTGGAAGCAGGGAGGAGTTAGAAAATAAATAAAAAATAAAATAAGGTACACATGGCAGATGGTGGTACATGCTACAGGAAAAAATAAACCAAGAAAGCAATGGGGGTGGTGGTGGAGTAGAGCTTTAAATAGGGTTATCAGGGAAGGTATCACTGACATTTGAGCAGCAATCAGGAGGTAAAGAAGAGAGCTGTGTAGGTATCTGAGGGAATGTATTCTATTATCTTTGCTAGAGTACTAGAGAAGGACATGTTCAACTCAAAGAAATAAAAAGTTAATAATGGCTTTTCAGATGACGATTAGGGGAGATGGTTGTGGAGCAAAGACCTGGGAGTCCTGCAGATTGTGCTAAGTCACTGCCAACATGCGGGGGTGGGGGGTGGGGGAGGGCCACACTGGGGGAGGGGTCTTGAGTAATTCCACACAAGGATGAAGGCTCTGCTGTGGGGCAGGTGACAGCCAATGAATGGATCTATTGTCAAAAGTTGAAGGCTCCCAGGGACATGATAGGATTCCAGAAGGTATATGAGCATCATCCAGAAGAGAGAGAGAAAACTATATACCACAAGGATTCATTTTCTGCAAAATCTTTCTTCCTACTCTTAAGTTGGCTTCCTTCAGCAATACCTCTTCAGACCTTTGAATCTGTGTTGAGTCTGGGCATTATTTGATTCTCTGGTAGTTCCAATAATGATTCTGGGTCCCTATGAATTAACCTTTTTTTTTTTTTTTTTTTAAGTTTATTTTTGAAAGAGAGTGGGGGAGGGGCAGAGAGGGAGGGAGACACAGAATCTGAAGCGGGCTCCAGGCTCCTCGCTGTCAGCACAGAGCCTGATGCAGGGCTTGCACCCACAAACTGTGAGATCGTGACCTGAGCTAAAGTCAGACGACGCTTAACTGACTGAGCCACCCAGGTATCCCTGAACTAGCCTTCTTGATAAATGTTAGAAGGATAACTAAAGAGGTCTGTCTATGTTGGTGGAAGAAGTGAGCGAGAACCAGGAGTGGCTTCTAATATTTCCGATATGATTTTCTGACTTCTGGATCTCCAGCCTTTTCTTCATGAACTCTAGGTAATTGTGTCTCTGGCACCAAGGTAAGGTGTTTAGGGTTGGCAGAATTCTCTGTCCCACGAGGTTCTTGTATCTCTTATGGTCTGTTGGTCAACACCCGTTGTCTGAATGTCCCCATTGGTTCCCCAGGGTACCATGTCATTCGGTTAGTTCACTCTTTGTTCCTCTAGATGTCCCCAGTTGGGATCTTCATGTATGCTGTGTGGATTGTGCCAAGTATAAGGACATCTTGTTAAGGGTGCATGTTGGAGCTACATTCCACTTGTGGTTTGTTTGTCAAGCCATGTACCCTGTCATGGAGCAGTATCCATCTGGAGAAAGAGGTATCCCTTTCTAAGTTACCCAGAAACGTCCTATGTTAGTCAAGCCATGTTCCCTTGTGGCTGTAATCACTCAAAAGGGCTGCCTTTTCAAATTCACACCGAGGAAACTTGGGGGCTAGCAGTGACCCGGTTCCAGTTTTCAATGACATATCTTCCAAGAACACCTCAACCCCTCTATCTTTTTACATGCACAAGCAGACATACCTATCATATCTTGTGCATTTGTGTGGTTACATGCATATCCATATCCCTTGTCTGTGGTTAAGAAAAACCTCTTTAGTTTCTCAAATTCTGTTTCATCAGAGCTGTGGGCTGTAATTACACGGGGAGCAAGCCAAGGTTATTTTCCACCTAATCACTTCAGAACGAGCAACTACCAGTGAAGTAAAACCAGGCCTGGTTTCTATTCCCCTTTGACTGTTTGACTGAATTTTAGGATTATAGTGATAGAGAGGGCCTTACCAGGCCAACCTACCTCTAGAAAATGCTTTACTTAAGTCATTTCAAACAGGGTTGGTTACTTTGTATAGGATCAGAAAAAAATGGTTTGAAATGAGAAATTGTGGCTGAGTCTGAAGGCCAAGTTCTGAGTGGTAGGCGAGGGGCAGGTTTGTGATGGAAACATCTGGACTTGCCCCCAAAGCAGTAAAGTGAGCCACACTTCCACTTTTGTGTGAGCTGGCAATTATATTTACCTCATCATTTGGGGCTTAAGAGCTAGAGATTTGGAGCCAGATTTCTAAGATTTGAATTCAAATTCTACCCCTTAACTGCTGTATGACCTTGACTATTTCCCTGAACTGCTCTGTGATTCAGTTTTCTCATCACCATTATTGACACCTTTACCACCAGCACCACCATCATTATCATCTAATTCTGGCCCTTGCTCCTTCAGTGGCTTTCCCCTACAGCTGGATACTATGTTCCTTTTGTCGCAGTTCTTTTCCTCCCTGTATATTATTGCCTGCCAAGTTATTCTTTTCTTCCTTCTTTATATTGCCTGCCAAATTATTCCCAGGCACCAGATTGGGCTTTCCTCAGTGTCTGGGTTCCTCCTGAGTACATATCCTGGATACAGGCTGTTTCAATTCAATTGGATCCAAAATTAACAGACTGTGTTCCCTACAGGAGAAGAGAGTTAGGGGTTTAATGTGGTCAGAAAAATAAACCCATAAATTGGATAAATTGGATAAGAAGAAAATACTACTCTTAAAAATCTTTGTGAACTTATTTGGATTGGGGTTTAAAGAACATATATAGACATAGGTGCATCATAAAAATCATAGCTATCATTTTTTGAGCATATTCTATGCAGCAGGTAAAGGCTGGATTTTTCAACCTTAGATATCTGGCTAGATAGATATGCTAATAAGGAAATATGAGGAAACTGAAATGCATAGCAATGATAGCTTTGTAAAAGGCTGTGTTAATTCATGCTCTTTCTCTGTTATAATCTTCTCCTATATATTGGTTTGATCATTTTGCCTGACCTCTGGATGCCCAATATATGTGTATAAAGCATAATTTCACCATAGATGGTAAAAGCAATGTTTTTTTCAGTTAACATATTATTCTATTACTATGAAGTAACACATAATCAATATGCAACATTTTGAAACAATAGATAAGTAAATCATTTAAGGTCATGCTGATCTGATGATAAGTGGCAAAGTCAAGGCTCAGTCTTCCTTGGGAATGTCAACCAGTTTTCTATGACACCATTAGCCTATGTTGGCTGACTCACACCCAGGGTCAAATTCATTATTGTTGAACATACTGACACATCTCAGTTCAGGGTGCTTGTTTGTTTTGCGCAGTTCCATCTGTCGTTAACAGTATGGAACTTTTCTTGGCCAAATAGTCAGTTTGGGGGGATAGTACCATCCTTGTCTTAGCAAATATAACTGGAAAAGCCAGTGATGCAAATGAAATTGATGTCCATACATGATAAATTGGCTTCTTTTAAGGAATATCTAGTTATCTTTAAAGTCATGTCTAGTTTTATGGCAATGCTGTCGTATAAGAAGCATATTGGTAAATTTTTTGTGTACTGTTTGGCCGGGGGTCGGGGGGAGTCACATGTCACCTCTCCCTTTACTTGTCGTTCTCCAAACTCTGCTCCTGCTAAGGGGGATGTTCATTTCAATTCATCTTTCTTTCTTTCTTGTTCTTTTTTTTTTTTTTTTTTTTTTTGAGAATTATACTTTGAGATGATCCTAGATAAATACATCATCACATTTAGTTTCCTTGGTAAGCATTGGCTTGCTTCTCTTTTAGTGATAATTAAACTCAATATAAACCTTGTAAAGACTTCCTTTGACTCTTGGTTACCCCTCTTACCGATGTGTGAGTTTCATCATGGTATTTAATTTCTTTGGGTCTACATTTTCTCCTCTGTAAGTGGAACTCATAAGATGTTCCTCAGAGGTTCATTGTAAATATTAAATTCTACATCAGAAGCAGTGCCTACTGCTCACTAAATCTAGGTCCACAGTCTCATACTCAAAATTTTGAATTCCAAAAGTGGTGAAAATTGTTTTGTTGAATTCCTCTTGGTAACAAGACCTCAACTGTTCTGATTTTACTTGGCAGAGAAGTTTCATCTGCTCACGTGAAGTTATTTATGGTCTTTATCCTACTGTGTGTGAATATTTGTAGGTTTTGCTGCATAAACATAAATGTTTGATTACTTGTGCTGTTTCAGACCCTTCTAGGGGCATTACATAATATACATTTTACTAACTTTCTAAAATGTAAAAATTCCTGAATTCTGGAACACAAGAATTCTGACCCCAAGGATTTCTGAAGGGATTTTAGGCCTATATTTCTTTCCTGGTTTCAGAATGAATGAATATGAAAAAAAATTTTTTTCTGGTATTGGCTTATTGTAGTTAATATCACACATGGTCGTTTTGATAGAATAATCTTTAGGATTTTTTAAAAAAAAATTTGAAGGGATATTTTTACATGGTCTCAGTTAAGATTTATGACTATGGCCTATCAACTACCTCAGAATTCAGACCTAGCAAAGACTCTTAAGACCTAGAACCTAGTGGGTCTTCTGGTAAGAAAAAAAAAAAATTCCAAACTCTGCTTTAGTTTGACTGATTTAAAAGAGGTCCTTTCTTATTAGCAATAGTAGTTACTTAATAAGTACCTGCTGAAAAGAGGTATTCTTGACATCCCAAGAAATATGCATGAATCTTATGATAGTATGGCAGTCGATGGAATAAGGAAATTTCATAGATTCTTAGTTTACATGATAATACTTCAGTTGGACATCTTTTCAAGAGAGTACAATCTCTTGCAGAGCTTTAACATGCTTGGCTCGGCTTTTGGTTTTCTTTCTAGAAAAATTGCATTTATTATTTCAAGAGGCAAATCAAGTACTCTCTTGATTCTTAACTTCTTACACATACTTACACATTATTATTCTTACACTTGGCATTGGTTTCTGTATTTATGGCTAGGAATTGTGGAGGCCTAAGGAAGTTGTAAATACAGATAAACAGCCAAAGGTGGGAGCCAGGCTCTATCCACGATACTGAAGCTGTCTTGTTCTGTTGCCAAGAGCAGAAGCCACTTGCTGAACTGTAACAAAACCGAATGATCAATTGCCTGCAGTGCCTGTAGCTCATTTAAAACAAATTCCAGGTTTAATTGAGCCTGTATCAAATAGATCATCCTGTATTGAGAGGATGTTTTTGTAGTTTAAGACTTGCAAGACAGACTCTCAGTAGTACTCCATATATGTTGCAAACAGACCAGTATAATTCACAAGCTACTAAAGAGAAATTATTTTGTAGGCTGCATAGTCACTGGGTAAAAACTAAAGTAATTTATTTAATTATCCTTTGGAGGGCTCTCTACATTATTTTTATGAATGCAATAGAAACATTGAAAAGCCAAAGGAAAAATAGGAAATTAACTTACATGAAAGTTGGCTTATTAATTTTCCCTTCATGTAGAGATGTATTTTATTGTGTTTGGAACAATGTAATTTCAGAAGCAGTGAAAGTGTCTTAACTCATAAGAGGAAGCAAATGGAAATGCAATCAGAGAAAACATATTCGGAGCCTTTGGAGAAATGAGGGATTTGACACATCAAGGTGCTTGATTTTGATTCTCAGAGCACTGTTGGTGCAGTTCTGTTCTAAGACAGAGACTGATACATGGTTAAAATTTAGGTAAAACTGGGAAGTAGTAAAAATGTGTTTTTATTCCTTGATTTTATTCACCTCTTCCCCCCCCCCCCCCCACACACACACCTATGGAACACTGTCACCTTCCTCTGTTCCCTTTATCAAACCAGCCCTCCCATGAATGTTTGAATTTGAGAGTTTTCCTTAAAGTATAGAATGAAAGTCCATTTGGTGTTTAATATGATTACAGGAACTAGAGAATAGGAGTTTTTCTGGGCAAGGGGATTATTTTGGTGCCCATGAAATCATTTAGTGGACTTGCTAAGAGCATGTCCAGTTATGGCATAGAACTTTTTAAGCTCATCTTCTGTAGAACAATCTAGTAATGACTGGAATCTTTCGTCCTCTCTTGTCTTCCAACAATCAGTTTTTCACCATGAGTCACATGGACTTTTTAAAACTACAGATCATAATTCTCTCACCTACTTAAAAGTGTTCAGTGGATTTCCTTTATTCTCAGGAAAAGAGGTTTGCATCATGACCTTGGATGCTCTGTAATCATATGGCCTCTAATCTCTGCAGTCCAGAAACGCTGACCTTGTTTTAATTCTTTTTTTTTCAATATATGAAGTTTATTGTCAAATTGGTTTCCATATTGTTTTAATTCTTTAAAAGCTCCAGGATGGTATAGAGTAGGTTTTATTTACTGTTTTGTTAGTGCCTAGCCCAGTGCCATGATTGACAAATATTTCTTAAATGAATGAATGAAAGACAGTGAATGAAATGTTGGTGTCGTTCTAGTTAGTTTTGGTAAAACTATCCCCATTTGTGGTATTGTGCCTCATTTCACAAATATATATTGAGTACTTACCATGCGTTAGGCACTGTGTGAAGTGCCGCTAAACAGTAATTACAATGTGTAATAACTGAACTGTTGAGAATTCAGGGGAGCCTCTCAGGGTATTTATAATTTCGGATAGATTTAGAGGTTTAGATATGCAGAAATGGTGGAGAGTAAAACTCTACCTTTTTGCTGCTTTCAGACTAGACAGAGGATTTAATCTCCAGGGAGGCCGAAATGCTTTTAAAACAGAAGCAAAGCACAATGTTTCTTTCCAAGACAAAGAAATTAATGTAAGCCACTAGTTATGTTTGAAGAGTGACACGTGAAGAGATACATATGTCTTTGCCACTTTGGGGTTCGCAAGTGAAGATACCTGAGGCTACATTGACTCATTTCTTACCACCTAACTGTTTTATCCTGGGCATAACAGGAATGAGATCATGGGCTGTTCTGAAAGCCTGTTCTAAGTCTGAAGGCATCAGTTGCTTTATTGTGTCATTTTATAAATGAAGTGCTCAAGTGTTCACAACTTCTTTGGCAAGTCGTGACAGAATTGCAATGTTTTCTAGAGGGAGTTGGGTGTAGCAGAGAGGGGATGTGTTAGGGAGAAGCTAGATTAGAACCGATCTACTTGTACAGAAGGATTCTCGTTAAAGAAAATGTAATGTTTCTTTTGGATTCAGAGTAGGTTTATATCTGTTGTATGACTTGATCCAAATTGGCTTTTGGGGAAATTTTTAATCCCTCTCTTTTGTATTAATACCGTGTATGTGCAACAGATAAATATGTGAAGGAATGGTATGTTTGTGTGCTGTATGATTTTGCTTCTTTATTTTTTTTCTAAAAGACAACAAATTTGAGTGTGATTATCTTGAATATTTGGCTGTTTTCTGCTGATAATGGTACTAAATTGGTACAGTGATGGTCATTCACATGTGTCAAGCCAGGCTTATAATTTTATAACCCCAATTCGGAAGTGGAGTTTTGAAATTTTAGGAAAGAAAAGTAGGACTTAGGACATGATTGTTTTTTTTTTTTTTTCAGAAAGGATAATTTGTGTAAAAGTGACTTTATGATCAATCACCTCTTTTGTCTAACTCTTGGATTACATGCAGTAAAATCTCCTTAAAGAGGACCTCATCCTAGTGAGTTTTACAAAAAGAAACTCATGTTCCTCACTTGTGTGAAGGCGTGTAATTGTCTGCATCTTTTAGTCAATCTCAGATAATCTCACATTATATAATGTCATGCACTTCTGTTCAAATGTTATAATATCTCCAGTCGACACAACAACAAACATTATCAAAATCAAGGAAATCCTAGGTATAAATTAGCTCCCCTGTCATGGTCTGTTTGTTTTATCAGTGAAGATGCCTTTTATCATCTGGTTATTTTATCTATGATTAAGTGCAAGCTTCAAGATGATAATATTCTCTTTGGGTCACTTACAGTCATTTCCCACTGCAGGACATTGTCTAGAAAGTTGCTTCATGCGAAAAGAATTTCCAAACAGAAACTTTTTATTTTTATAATTCTGCATAATATACCACTTGTCTGGGCAGCCTACAATGCAGATGAACAGGTTAAAGTCTCCGAGAAGTGCTTCATTAAAAAGTTGCTTTTTATTTCTTTGACTTAGTGTTTCCCAAACTTAGTTGACTTTTTAACCCCTTTCGGTAAATACCAGTTAGTATCCCACTATGGAAAGTTGCTCTTTTGGTTTAAACTGTTGAATATAGGTTCTTCTAACACTCATAAATCAGCTTGGGATTTAATCCTGGGAATGAGGGTGTATGCCAGCTCATGACATTTGTCACCCTGTGGATAACTACCACTGTGGTTGGTTTGGTTGGTTTGGCTGATCTGATAGCTTTGTGGATATTCTATCCTTTCTACTATGCTTCAGGTACAACTTTCTACTACACTGAGGAGGAGCAACTTTCTCCGACAGGAGACAAAATATCTTTGAAAAAGAGTATAAAAGTAGTTCTCTTTTATTACTGAAATCCAAATATGAAATGAGGCTTATTTTGGGGGAAACTTTGATGCTGACATTTGCTCATAAGCTTGTTAGGGATGTGAAAGGTGTGGTACCCTTGCCCAGTAAAGATCAAAGAGTAGTATAATATTATATGTTTTATAATATATATATGTCATATGATATAATTATATATGATTATATATGATATCATTATAGTATAATAGTAGGAGGATTATCAGAGAATATTGTAAGCACAGGGCAGGTTGGTCCAATAAAGGACCCATAGATTGGAGCTGGTCATGGTGGAGTTGGGGATCCATTAGCATGTGAACACTAGAGAAACTCTTTAAGACTGGTCTAGACATATTCTTATAAATCTGCAGCTTAGCTTAACAAGAGGTTGAATGTATTTGGTGAATTCATATAATGCTCTATTCTATTCTAGGAATTTGGTCTTTGTCTTTAAAAAAAATTTTTTTTAATCTTTATTTTTGAGAGAGAGAGAGAGAGAGAGAAAGAGTGCAAGTAGGGGAGGGGCACAGAGAGAGGGAGGCACAGAATCTGAAGCAGGCTCCAGGCTCTGAGCTGTCAGCACAGAGCCCGACACGGGGCTCAAACTCACAAACCATGAGATCGTGACCTGAGCCAAAGTCAGATGCCCAACTGACTGAGCCACACAGGCCCCCTGGTCTTTTGTCTTCAATGTGTATTCCTGGGCAACCTCTATCACTCCCTGTCTTTACAGAGTACCTCTATTTTGTTCCCAACATCTGTTCCTCAAGGCTGATGATCACTCCAGGGATGTCTCTATGGTTTAGGGGAGAATGCAGAACCACAATCAGCTTCTTATCCAGGTCTCCACTTTCTTAGGTTTACAGTGCTCCCCATGGTGTTAGTAACATGGAAACAATTTTTGCTTGCCTAACTAATCCAGATGAATCCAATGCCACATCCTTCCGGTCTATGGTGCTGCTTGACCTCTACCAGAAGAGCAAGTGGTCAGCCCCCACCTCATGCTCCTAGAAATGTTTCTTAGAAGGGTGGTATGTACCTGTGTCAGTAAAGCCACTGTAGAACTAGTTAAACAAACTGGTTTGAGCCCTTTGGAGGAAGTAATTTGCACTGTCAGGTATGAGGGAGACTGGCTTTTCTGCAGGAAGGAGCTTGGATGGCATAAGGGAGATAAATAGCCTTGAATAAAAGGGTGAATAAAACCCTCGACAGTTTGAAATTCCTTTGGAGGAACCTGGGAGTTAAGCATTTTCTTTCTTCTCCCTTTATCTCTTGTCTGTCTCATATTTCAGTTTTATTGTCCCTCTTTTGCTGCCTTTGGTGCTGAATTATGATGAGCCCCAGACTTAGTTTAACCTTAGCTATTTCCTGACCCACACTTTCTTTTAAGGTAGAAAATGACGCAGATTGCCTCTTTTCTGCAGTCATGACTATTATTAAACCTTTTGCAATAGTCATATCTAATTTCTTATTACGTCTTCCCCCTCACTAATGCACTGGGCAATGTGTCTGGCAGGAAGAGTACAGGCACCATGTCTGGCTAAAACATAACATCAAAGGCTATAGCTGAGATTCAGCAAGTGTACTTATCTAATCAGATAAGTATGCTGGAGTGGTTCCGAATACTCATGGATGGCCTTCTTCTCTGCAGAGATCAGCTTCAGCTGGACATGAGTTCCAGTTCTTGCTGTAAATTACTAGTTGTATTGCCTAAAGTCTATCCTCATCTGTCAATTGAGGGACTAGCATTACCTATCTCATAGAATTATTCTGAGTATAATATGAGATAACAAAAAATTTAACACAGGGTCTGACATAGATGCTCAATTAAAGCTAGTTTCCTTTCCTTATTTGAACAGCAGTGGATGCTGTCTTAATGCTTCAGAGGTAATTCTGAATTGATAATTCTTTAAAAAAATTTTTTTTTAACGTTTATTTATTTTTGAGACAGAGACAGAGCATGAACGGGGGAGGGGCAGAGAGAGAGGGAGACACAGAATCGGAAGCAGGCTCCAGGCTCTGGGCCATCAGCCCAGAGCCAGACTCGGGGCTCGAACTCACGGACCGTGAGATCGTGACCTGAGCTGAAGTCGGATGCTTAACTGACTGAGCCACCCAGGCGCCCCCTGAATTGATAATTCTTGATGCAAAGCTATGAGCCTAGGTTCTCTTCCTATATTATTTTTTCCTGATATTGTTTCAAGTGATAGCAGCTCTAAGATTTGATATTTGGGTTTTCTAAAGAAAGCAGGTAGTAGTGGAGCTAAATATTTTATTTGAGGAAAAGCTCTACATTATCTGAGTTGAGAGACAATGTAGGAACTAGCAGATTATTCAAACAATGGTGGCAGATAGAAGCTGAATGACACCTGCATAGGCTAAAAAGTTGTTAGTACATCTAACAACATCATCATAACAACAATGGTAATGATCGTTCATTGGAAGGAGTCCTGGGGGTGGTCCTAAGAAGTAGCCATTCTAGTGACTGAGAGTTGAGATGAGGCTTGCACCTTGAACTGGGCCTGGTTATCAAGAGCTAAATCAGTTTCTGTCTCTACCAAATAGGCTAGTTTTTGGATGAGCTCAAGTAGTTGGGAATATGAGTACTCGCTTGGGGGAGAAAAAGGAACCAAAGACTGAATTTCAGAGTCTTGGACGGAAGTGTGTGTATGAAGGGAACTTCACCCCCGTGCCCCCCGCCAAAGTGCGTGTACATGTAGGGTTGGTTGGGAGAGAAATGCTGTGCCTATACCTCAGCCTCACAGGAAATTCAGTGTCACGGTTAAGGCTTCAGCATTGGATGTGGATTTTAGGATAAGACTATTCATTTTCTCACATATCAAGAAATACTGAGGCAAGACAGGCTGCAGGCCTTCTATGTCAGGGCTCTGGCTCCGTTTCTCTGTGATTCTCTTGGTTCTGCCCTTCCCAGGCTTAATTCCAAGTGGGTGGAAAAATAGCATCAGGAGTTCATGCAGAGCTAGGCATGGACATCTCTACAGGAATAAGGGAGGCTAGTTTATTTGTGTGTCTTTTCTGCAGGAGTGATAAAACCTTTCTGAAAAGCTCCACAGCAAACCTCTCCCATTTGTCATTGGACAGAATAGGCTTGCATGCTCACTTTCCCATCTTCAAGAATTTTATTTCATTTATTTATTTTTAATTAATTAATTTTTGAGAGAGAGAGAGAGAGCACAAGCGAGAGAGGACAGAGAGAGAGAGGGCGGGAGAGAATCCCAAGCAGGCTCCAGACTTTTAGCTCAGAGCCCAATGTGGAGCTCGATACCACAAACTGGGAGATCATGACCTGAGCTGAGATCAAGAGTCAGACACTTAACCGACTGGGCCACCCAGGAGCCCATTTACATGCCCATTTTTAAACCAGTCATGCCAGGGGAATGAAATTATAATGATTAACACAAACTAAACAGATGTCTCTGGGAGCTTGAGCTTCAGATCACTGTGAATAATTTGAGGGAGGAGTGGATACCTGAACAAAACTGGTATTCTGTTAGGAAAGAAGAAGGGGTAGACAGCCAACAGCATTTGCTGCAACTTGCTAACTCCTTGGAGCCTCAAATTTTCTATCTGTATTATGTGCCTATGTCACTTGCCTGGAGAATATTAAATGAAATAATGTATGTAAAGCACTCAGCACAATACCTGTTACAGAATAAACATTAAAGTGGAAACTACACTTGGCAATTGAGATATTCCATTTATTGGCTGCGAGATTGATTCAAAGCTCTTGTTGCATTGTGTGACTCTATATTCCTGAGAAGCGTTCTGGGCTTGTCCTGACTGGATAAGAAAACAGAATAATATTGAGATTCTAATAAAGTATTTTAATAACTCCTCTATGGAGGGTTGAAGCCAGATGGCAATGTGACTGAAGATGGCCTTTGGTCCATTTCTTGTATAGATAGCCCGAGTTTCCATTTATTTATTTATTTATTTATTTATTTATTTATTTATTTATTTATTTTTTAGAGTTTCCATTTATAAGTGCGGTAATGCTAAACACAATCAGCGTGTCATTGTGGTCATGCAGGCCTGTGTGTGTGTGTGCACATGTGTGTGTGTGTGTGTGTGTGTGTGTGCTCATGCACCTGTGTGTACATTGTACATTGTGCATGAATGTTTTCCACTTTTATTTTGCTTCCAAAGTACTTGGCTGAGTACCTTTAAAGTACTAGTAAAGTATGAGGAATATGGTAAGAAAGCGAGATTGAGCAAGGGGGATGTCGGCAGGGCACAATACTCTATAGGTCTAGGCAGAGCCATTCACAAAAGCTGCAATATAAATGGTGTCCCCAGGGCTGTGCAGTTATGTGGTGGCCCTACCTGTGAGCAACTTGTAGAACAGGATACAAACTTAGCACAGATAGCATGGGAGAGCAGAGTACGTGGCTTATATGCATTTGATTACTTCTCTTATAGTTAATTACATCTTCGTGAAATATGTGCAGTGTGGATTCTCTGCTGCTTGATAAAAGGCAGGATAATTCACTCTTTACCATTTTATCTGAAGCAATTTTATCAGTACATAATGGGGACTACAGTGCTCTGATATTAACTGTCTCTTGAAGGACTTGGGTATTCTTATAGTTAGAAGTTAATTCTTACTGTTTTATAAAAAATAAATAGGATGAACAGCTCTTTTCAAAACAGCTTTGCAGGTTGGAAGTACAGTGTGATGCCTTAGTCCATCAGTTCTGGCATAAGATTGCCTCTGTTCAAATACCAGCTCTTTACCGTGCAGCCTTTGTGGCCTATGTATCACTTTGTTGCCTATGTTGCCGTCCACTGTAAAATGGAAATAATCATAGAATTGGTCTCATGGGGTTGTTGGGAAGATTTTATGTAGAGACCTTAGATCAGGGCCTGGAAGAGTTGGTGATCAAGTGTTGGTGAATACCAAGTGTTAGTAGTCTTGTACACTATGGGTGGGAAGGAAAAATGGTGCAGCCATTGTGGAAAGTGGTATGGAGCTTTCTCAAAAGATTAAAAGTAGGTGTACCATTTGATCCACAATCCCATATTTGGTATATATCCGAAAGAATTGAAATCAGGATCTTGACGTGATATTAGCACAGCCTAGAAACACTATTTACAGTAGCTAAGATATGGAAACAACCTAAATGTTCGTTAACAGACAAATTGATAAAGAACATGTGGTATATGCATAAAACGGACTACTGTTCAGCCTAAAAAAGAAGGAAATTCTGTATTCAAGAACATGGGTGGACTTTGAGGACATGCTAAGTGACATAAGCCAGACACAGAAAGACAAGCACTATATGATTCTACCTATATGAGGTATATAAAATTATAAATTCATAAAGTCAAAGACTGGAATGGCAATTACCTGGGGCTGAGGGGAGAGGGAGATGGGGAGTTATTATTAATCAACTGGCACAAAGTTTCAGTTAAGTAAGATGAGTAAGCTCTAGAGATTTGCTGCACAACATTGTACCTATAGCCAACAATAATGTATTATTATACTTAAAGTTGTTAAAAGTTCTTAACACACACACATACACACACACAAATAGTAAAAGTTATCCCAAACCCAATATGTCAAATACACCAACAATGAAGCATTCAAGGGAAAGGAGATATATTCATTAAATACACTTATTAAAATTTTTTTTAATGTTTATTTTTGAGAGAGAGAGAGAGATATTGAGCATGAGTTGGGTAGGGGCAGAGAGAGATGGAGACACAGAATCTGAAGCAGGCTCCAGGCTCTGAGCTGTCAACACAGCTCAGATGTGGGGCTCAAACTCATGAACTGTGAGATTATAACCTGAGACGAAGTTGGATGCTTAACTGACGGAACCACCTAGGCACCCCTAATATTTTTTAAATAAAAGAGTTAGCTGTGATCATCATTGTTACTATATGTCTTTTGTAGATTTTGGCTTTTTCCAGATGTTTGATGCAATTCATTTTTTCATACTGTTGACCTTTTACACTGAACTGCAATGCTTTTTTTTCAGTGGGATTTTCATATCTATTTTATTCTTTGTCCTTGCAGCAATGTGTCAGTAGGTAAAACAGAAATAATTATCTTCACCTGTATGATAGTCATTATTTAACTACACAGCACTTTTCTAATGATATGTCTGCCTCCTCTACCAATAGAAAATTCCCATGAATGTATTCTATCAAATAGGAATGCGATTGAGTAACAAATACACAGGTAACAGTAGCTTAAGTCATAATGATGTATATTATTTATTTAATAAAAAGTTGTGAAGGAGTATTTAGTGGCTCGTTAATATTATTAAAGACCCTATATTTTTCCATCATCCTAAGTGATTTGATTCCATCTTCCTTGTGTTTGTATCCTCATGATCACAAGATGGCTGCCACAGTTCCAGGCACTGTATCCCTAACATCCCAAGCAGGTAGGAAGGGAGTATGTGGAAAAGAGGTCTCCTTTCATTAGTGAAGAAAATTCATTCCAGAAGTTCACTTCATGTTCCCTTATGCCTTACTTACCAGAAATGGGCGACATAGCCACTACTGGGCTCAAGAGAGGTTAGAAAAGAGAATATTTGACAAAGGGAATAATTGCCATGATTCATTTAGAAAACTTACAGTTTATCTTTTGGAGCTGGGCACATTGAAGCTTGAACAAAATAGGGTTTTCTTTTTCATTCTTTCTCTTAAATCTGGGAAGATTGTGGGGCAGAAGAGCCAATGGCTATAGGAAAGGAAACTAATAGTTTCAGCCACAGGCAAGGATTGTCCCTGATTTATTTTTTGAAAATGCCTGAGCTGACACAAAAAATCCATAAATATTAGAATAAATGAACCTCTCTGACAGATAAATGGAGGCCCTGAGAATAGGAAGTATATGATTTTCCCAAGACCACACAGCTAATTAGAAGCATAAGTGGAACTGTAACTCACTTGTACTAATTTTTGGCCTCAAGTTCCTTCTATCAGAAAAGCCACTTACTGGTTTTTGTCTTATTATTAATAGAAAAGATAAGGCAACATGTTCTCTTTCTATTTTTTGGATATTTGATAGAATGCCTTAAGTTACACAACACATATGTTTCTCCTGAAACTTAAGTAAGGGAACGCACAGTTAAATGTCTTTTTCCCCATGAGTCCATCAACCATGTTCCACTTTGACCTACAGTTATGGAAGAAGATTACTGGCATGTAACAAACCGTACTTCATCGCCACAGTGACCTGTATTCTTCTACTTATTCAGGTCGTTAAACATCAAGTAAAAAGACCAGACATAGTGGCCCTTTTGAATATGATTCAGATATTCTATTCGTTTTGCAAGTGAGGAAACGGAGGCTCTGGAAGTTGTGACTTGCTCACGGTCATAAAGCAGCGAGATGGCAGAGTTGGGATTCCAACCTGGTAGTTAGGATCCAACGCTTGTGGGTTTCCCACTGCCTCACACTCTGGCCCCGCGCTCAGACCCTACAATAATCATATTTTAAAGAGCGCCCACTATGTACTAAGAAGCCCTTCGTAGTTAGGTACATGTAAGTGTCTTCATAGTTTTTTGGCTCCTAAGTTGTTTGAGAATTAGCGTTTTCATATTTTGCGTGTAAAAATGCTTTATGTCTCTTACAGACTGAAAAGTTTTATATAACTATCCGTTATCATTTTTCTTATGTCAAAATTCAGGTTGACTTTCTTGGAATTTCAATGTAGACCTTTAAAAAAACTTTGTACAGTATTTTGAACATTTTTGTATTAACATAAAGAAGTAAAACATACATTATGAGTTGTTTAAAGATCCCAGAAGCTATTATGCATCATAATGTGTACTGAGGTTAATTCTGAAGCATATCTATAGCTCATTTTATTTTATGCCAGGGCACCTTGTTTATGGTACAGCATATTTATGGGTTAGGATACCTGTAAATATTCTGGTCCTATGTAGTTGTTTTTTTATTTCCTGATAAAATTTTAAAGTGACATTTAATGTTTCAAGAAACATTGTATTTGAGGTACAAAGCTGTTTTATTATTCTGTTACAAGTTAGCTTTTTTCATAATCATTAGTATCTTACTGACCTGGCTTGTGTTAAAGGTTTACTTTTTCTGATTTTATGGTTTTCGGCTTGTAGAGGTTTGTGGCTAGAATATGAAAAGTACTGGGGTGCCTGGTGGCTCAGTCAGTCCAACTCTAGATTTTAGCTCAGGTCATAATCTCACAGTTTGTGGGACTGAGCCCTGTATCTGGCTCTCTGCTGACAGTGAGGAGCCTGCTTAGGATTCTCTCTCTCCCTCTCTCTCTGCCCCTCACCCACTCACCTGCATCCTCTCTCTCTCTCTCTCTCTAAATAAATAAACGTTAACAAAAAGGAATAAGGAAAGTACTGTGTTAAATTTTTAAAACTTTAGGTGTAGTTCTTTAGCACATGTAATAACTAGTCCTATGATATTGCTATTACAGTGGAGTACCTCTTGACATGTTTCAAGTGTCCTATTAGGAGACCATTCTCTGTAGGTCACTTGTATTTCTGAAAATTTTATAGCAAAGTCATTGTCTGCCTTCATCCTGGACTATCTTTTTCTGATTTTTTTAATGTTTATTTATTTTTGAGACAGAGAGAGAGAGAGAGACAGAATACAAGTGGGGTAGGGGCTGAGAGAGTGGGAGACACAGAATCTGAAGGAGGCTCCAGGCTCTGAGCTCAATGTGAAGCTGGAACCCATGAACCGTGAGATCATGACCTGAGTTGAAGTTGGACAGTTAACCAACTGAGCCACCCAGGAGCCCCTGGACTATCTTTAAAAACATTTTTTAAAAATCGTTATTTATTTTTGAGAGAGAGAGAGACAGAGACAGACAGAGAGAGAAGGAGACACAAAATCCAAAGCAGGCTCCAGGCTCTGAGTTGTCAGCACAGAGCCTGATGCAGGGCTCGAACCCATGAACCCCAACATCATAACCAGAGCTGATGTCAGGTGCTTAACCGACTGAGCCACCCAGATGCCCCTCTGGACTATCTTTTTAAGGATGCTTATACCTGTAGTCAGACTTGGAAGACAGATAATAAAGTCTCCAGCTGGAGAAGAGGGCAGCTTCCCTCATACCCGTGGAAGATAGAGATAGTGTCTAGAGCATATGCCAGCCAGTCTTATTGCCCATTACCAACAAATTAGGGTTCCCTCAGCACGTTGTCTGAATATAACTCTTTTTGTACTGCCTTCTGGGAGTTGGGATTTGGGGAACTGGCACAAATGCTGGTTTTCTGCCTACTGCTATTACCATGATAAAGTCTTCTGTTTCTGATGCAAGAGTCTCATGTCTTCTGTTAGCATATATTTTTATATGTGACAAGCTACGTTATTAGGTGATTAGTAGGGTAAAATCTCAGACTGTCTATAGCTTTTAACAATTTCTCAACTAAACCATCTGGTCTCCCCAGCTAGATCAGCAATTAAAAAAAAATAACTCTAAATTTATTGTTTTTAGTTTTTTGGGGTTTTTCTCAATTTTGAAGAATATTTAAACTTTAGAATATTTCAGACTAACATAAAAAGCCATCAATCAATGTTAAAATGTCATCATAATTACATCAGATTTAAAAAAATAAAATAATTGAAATATTATTTAAAAATGTTGAATTCTGGGGCACCTGGGTGGCTCAGTTGGTTAAACGTCTGACTTCAGCTCAAGGTCGTGATGTTGTGGTTCATGGGTTTGAGCCCTGCGTTGGGCTCTGTGCTGACAGCTCAGAGCCTGGAGCCTGCTTCAGATTCTGTGTCTCCCTCTCTCTCTGTGTCTTCCCCGCTCATACTCTGTCTCTTTCTCTCAAAAAATGAATAAATGCGAAAAAAAAAAAAGTTGAATTCTACTTTGGGCTTTTCTTAGAACATTGCTTCTCTCTTCCTTCCTGGAGGCAATCACTGTCTTGATTTTGGTATGTGTCCTTACAATTTAATATTTTCACTACATATATATACAAAAAAAATTATGTAGTTCTAGGTTGTGTTTTTTAAAAAATACATAATTTGTTTTATATCGCGTGAGTTTTCAACTATTTTTTCTCAATGTTACTTTTATATCTATTTTTGTTGATAACTAAGGATGTAGTTTATTAATTCTCTTTTGCTTCATAATAAGACTATAACATTTTATTAATCTAAACCCTACTGATTGGACATTTGGGTTGTTTCCAGTGTTTTGATGTTACAAACAATGCTGTGATGAACATCTTTATGTCTTGGCACAATGATGGCAAGTTACTGTAGGATAAGTAACAGAATGTGGCAGAATTGACACTGTGCCAGTCTGGGCTTAAGGCAAGGAGGCAAGCTCTACTTTTGCTCTTTGGAGGAAATCAGCCACTATGTAAGGCATCCAGCTACTCTGAGACTGCCATGCTGTGAGGAAGTCCAAGCTAGCCACGTGGTGAGGTCACGAGGAGAGGGAGGGAGGGAGAGAAAGAGAGAGAGAGAGAGAGAAAGTCCCTCCAGCCTCCCTGCTGTTCTACTGAAGTGCCAGACATATGAGTGAAGAAGTCACCTTGGAGATTCCAGCCATAGCAAATGTCACATGATACACAGGCAAGCTGTCCCCACTGGGGCCCTGCCAAAGCCGCAGAATCAAAAGCAAAGAAATGGTTATTGTTGTTTTGAGCCATTATGTTTAGATAATCAAAATACCCATGTTTTTCTCACAGGTATTTCTTTTTTTTGTATTAATTAGAAAGTATTCTTTATATGTGTTATGCTTTATATATTACATTTACTGATACTTTTGTGAGGACTCTCTACTCATTGAGGTATAAACCGAAATGCTTTTATTTTTTCCGTTAACTGCTACCATTTATCCTATGTTGAAGCCTTCTTTTCCACCAGGAGGATAGCTCAGCATCTTCCTTACTTTTCAGCCACATTCTGTTTTTAGAACAGACTTGTAGCATTGTTTCAGATTTATCCCTGTGTTTTAAAACATAAATCTCTGATTTGATGCAAGAATCCTCTAGATCTCCCTTCTGAATAGGTGAGCCTTGCAGCACTAGGAGTTAGTGTGTGTGGGTGGCTGTGAGACATGTCTCATCTCACACACCATGGGACACCAGGCAGGCAGAAGAGATGAGTGGGAAGGATGCTGCCCTGCTCCACTGCTTCTAAGTGTTGAGGTTTAGTTTTTTTTTTTCTAAATGGTGGTTGAACTTGATGTCTGTGGGCTCCA
>NW_026058115.1:0-66683 GCF_023721935.1 Panthera uncia | reverse complement strand
ATCGAAGTGGTCACCCCAGTAAGTCTCGTTAACTTCCAACAGCTCACATAGCTACACATTTTTTTTCTTGTGATGAGAACTTTTAAGATGTACCCCCTGAGCAACCTTTAAGATCTTTCTTAGCAATGGCTCAAATATACAATATAATATTATTAATGTAGTCACTATGCTGTACCTTATATCCCCTGGACTTATTTTATAACTGGAAGTCAAGTTTTTTGACTGCCTTCACCCATTTCGCTTGTCCACCTCCCTCCTCCTTCAATCCATGGCAGTTTTTATTGTGGTTGTGTGTGGTATTGTGTGTGTGTGTGTGGTATTGTGTCCTGACAGTTTCCTTCCTCCGCTGTTTGGCTGGAGGAACCGCCAGCCAGTGGCGCAAGTGCCATTTCTTTGTAGGCACTTTTCGAAAAGTGAAGTAAAGGCCTTGCAGACAAAGTATTTAGAAGAAGGTAGAAAATGGTGAGCTGAGGTTATACCTCAGAAAATAACGGACAGACAGGGCGCCTGGGTGGCTCAGTCAGTTGAGCGTCCGACTTCGGCTCAGGTCATGATCTCGCGGTCCGTGGGTTCGAGCCCCACGTCGGGCTCTGTGCTGACAGCTCAGAGCCTGGAGCCTGTTTCGGATTCTGTGTCTCCCTCTTTCTCTGACCCTCCCCTGTTCATGCTCTCTCTCTCTCTCTCTCTCTCTCTCTCTCTCTCTCTGTCTCAAAAAGAAATAAAATGTTAAAAAAAATTTTTAAATAAAAAAGAAAATAATGGACAGAAGTGTAAAGGCTTCAGAAAGAGGTGCCACCGGCCGAAACCTCTAGCTCTGTCTCCGAGCGGGCTGCCTTTTCTCCAGCCATATCTGGCTCCCCGAATCAAACAAGCTAACAGAAAAGCTCCGACCTCATTCCTGAAGAAAAGATTATTGTTTCCATTTAAAGCTCGTGCTGCAGCCTTCAGCAGGTGTGGCCAGCATTCTCCCACTCTGGGATGTAGTGGCAGACAAGTTGCTAATGCTTCCCTTACCTGGGTTGTGACAGGCATGCGGGTGCGCCTGCCATTGGCCAGCCAAGTTATTTTGTTACATAAGTCCCAGTTATTTTGCCACTGACCTAAAACGAGAAAAACAGACTCAAGTCCCAAAGTCACTGTCATCAAAAACACTCTTTCCTTCGAGGTGGAGCCCTTCAGTTTGGCCAGAGCTGTGAACATCTGTTTGCTCCAAGTAGTGGCAACAGTCTCTTCATGTTTTCCAACCAGCACTTCAGGGCAGCTCCTAATACCAGGAAACTTTCCAGAGTCTTCTCATAGTTGAGGGTAAGGGAAACACAGATGATATTAGCTGTTTCCTGACTTACGAGAGAGGAGACAGTCACCAAACAATCGCTGGTATTTATTGAATGCTTCCTGTATGCCCACTGAGTGCGCTCTTTCACAGTTATGTAAGAATAAACCAAGACACAGAGCAGTTAAGTACCTTACCCAGGGAAGTAGTATGTTTCCAGGGGCTCTATTTTCAAGGTTCATTTCTCTGCTTTTATGGCAATATGCTTATTTTCTGCAAAGTATTCTTAAGAGAAGCAAAAAAAGGTTCATCTCAAATACACTTTAAAATGGTTTATTCGTGTTAGAGTCCATTAGAGTTTTCCTAGAAGTTTAGTTTCTTGAAACTTCGGACTTTTCTTAATCTGTTCATACTGACTTTTGAGCAAAAACCTGTGAATGGATATTTTGGAAATGGTCATCTGTTGCTTTTATGCAAACCTCGTTTCCCCTAAGCTAAGTTACGGGGTTTGTGTTAGTTTTAGAATGTTTGTTCTGTCAACATTCCCCGTCCTGTTTACTATTTGGATTCCAGACTTGGAAAGCACTTTAATCAGATAATGTATTTCATTGACATAAACATAAGCTTTTTCATACATACAGGCACATGCATTGTATAACTGAGTTCTTACGAATCTTGGTCACCCCGCGCTTGCTCCTATCCAGCAGTAGGAGTGCTCTAGTTGCAGGGCCAGCATTAAAGAGTTGGCTTTGTGAGCCAGGAGGGAGACACACGTTACAGACTAGCCATGTTAAAACAGACTTTTTTACTGTTTCAGTGAGGAAATTTTTAGGTTTTTCTCTTTCAGATCCCTAGTAATGAACACAATGAAATGGAGTTTGTCTGTGATGCACAAATATTTAGAGATGAGGAGGGGAAGGCTGAAATCCAGTTATTACTCTGAGCATAAAATGCCTTACAAATATAATACACAGACAGTAGACAACATTTAAAACCATTTGAGAACAAGTAAAGAGTCCTGTGAAGCACCTTTAAGAAGTAAGCTCTGGAGTAAGCCCAAAAGTTACAAAATAAATGCCCGTGTGTGTGTGTTGCGGTGATGGGGAGGGGGGTGGGTACATGCATACCTAAATGCACATAGTCCAAATACATTTTGGGAAATCTATGTATTCTAAAATAGAATATAACAGACAATAGGACATCTAAAACTGAAATAAAATTTTAAACTAGTGGGAAACCTAGTGAACATGAATGAGGAAGAATTTCAAAGAGAACTTGAGAAGAGGCTTTGTACTTCTCTTAAAAGGAATGTTTCCCATGAAATAAGTACACTGCCAGGAAATCAGAGAAACAGCCCTTGAAAAGAAGGCCACAGAAAAGATTGAAACAAACCCTCTCAAAGTGGCAGTTGACCTTTTAAAAGGTTCAGCAGGGTGGAATATGTTATTTGGTAAAAGGTAGAAAATTCAAGTATATAAATTGGGTGAATAGAAGCCTCAGCAATTCTATACTCCTTCCCTTTCCACATGCAGAACTCTGCTGACTGTATAAACTGAAGGAAGAGAAATTGAATAGTATGGTGATCTCAAGTAGGCTTTGTGAGAGAATCTAACTACATTTAAGTAACATTTAAAAGACTAAGAAAAAGAAATTGAGTAGGCCTTAAATTAAGGCAGTTGGCATAGCCTAATAATGTATCTCAAAATGACCAAATCCAAGTCCACTTAAATATGATTTGAAAAGGCTCTTGGCAGACTGTTAAAAACTGAGAACAAACTGAGGGTTGATGGGGGGTGGGAGGGAGGGGAGGGTGGGTGATGGGTATTGAGGAGGGCACCTTTTGGGATGAGCACTGGGTGTTGTATGGAAACCAATTTGACAATAAATTTCATATATTAAAAAAAATAAAAATAAAAAGGCTCTTGGCATAGAACCTGGCAAAGAAGATGGTGGAGAAAATGCCCCAGATACCTACTCTAAACCCAGCCTTGAGGACACTATTAATAATAATACCTACCAATTTTAGGGAAATGAGGGTTTTTACAAAGCATGAAGACACAATTCAAGGCAACCCAAAACACATTTTTTGCTATAAATACATGCAGATCTCTTTGTAATGTAACTAATAAAAATGTTTTAGAAATGATTACTTTGCTCACTGTTGTATATCTGGCACCTAGAATAACAACTAGATCTGGCAACTGGTAGGCCAATAAATAGCAATTGAATGAGTGATTAGTTCTGTAACAAAATGCAATTTTACTCATTTTATAATGATAATAATAACATCTAAAGTAAATATACTCTCCCTCCCCCCTCAGTGATTATCCTGTTCAGCCAGTTTGGCAGTACTGGTTTATTAGGGAAGAATGGGTGTCATATTATATTGGAAATGCATCTTTATTCTAAAGGCCTCGGGGTCATTAGAATGTTGCTAAGTACGACCTGTGCCTCCTCTTGCCTACCTAAAGACATCATCACTTCAGTTCTCCCCTTTTCCTTCTGCATCACTAAGTTTCTCCCCCCGCCCCCCGACTGGATTATTTCCAACATGTTACCATTTCTATCATCTTAAAAACAACCATACGCTTAACCCCATCCTTCTGGATGTTCATTCAGTCATCCTGGATTCCTCTTTCCCTATCACACTTCTCACCCAGTCCTTCAGATAATTATATAGATGCCAAACTTAAAATACAGTATTACCCAGATTCTGACCATTGACTATTTTAGTTATTTATTCACTCATTGGCTTCTCCTACTAAAATGTAAGTTCCCTTGTCTGTTTTCCTCACTGACGTAGTGTAGAACACTACATGGTGTGTAGAACATTACCTAGCATGCAGTCAGAATTCAATAAATATTTACTAAATTAACGAAAGTTTGGGCAGTCCTCTAAACCAGGGGCCATACCTACAAGGATGGTTTATAAAGTAAATATGTGAAGTGGATTAGGTGTGTAGCACCCACGAGAATGTCTTTCTGTGTTCAACTAAACATTCAGACACACAAGACTGCCAAGACCACACTGGGCACCAGCCCACTTAGGAGGATGTAGGATAGGAACCAGAGCTTGCTAGCGTGACCGCATCGGGTATCCTTTTTCTTTTCTTTTCTTTCTTTTTTTTTGAGTGATTAAAAAAAATATTTATTTATCTTGAGAGGGAGAGAGAGAGTGTGTTTGGGGAGGGGCAGAGAGAGAGGGAGAGAGAGAGAATCCCAAACAGGCTCTGAACTGTCAGTGCAGAGCCTGATGTGGGGCTCGATCCCATGAACCATGAGATCATGACCTGAGCGGAAAGCAAGAGTCTGGTGCTTAACCAACGGAGCCACCCAGGTGCCCCAAACAGGCATCCTTTCCTGCAGTGGTTCCTGTAGCAACCATATATCCCCCCATAAACTAGCCTCTCTGCAGGTGACAGTTTATTCACCAGGAGATGAGATCTGCATTGGTGGGATCAGAGCTTTAGGTCTCCATGCCCCAAAGCAGCCAGTATCTCTTGCAATACTCTATAGATCTGGCTTCCAGTGTTCCTGCAGGGGATATATAGTGAGTTGAACAGTGTCCCCCAAAAAGATATGTCCAAGTCCTATTCTTAAGGACCTGTGGATGTGACCATAGTGTCTTTACAGAAGTAAAGTTATGGGTCTCAAGATGAGATCATCCTGATTTAGAGTGGGCCCTAAATCCAATGACTTGTGTCCTCAGGAGGGAGAAGATTGGAGACACAGACACAGAGAGGGGAAGGCAATATGAAGATGGAGGCAGAGATTGGAATGATGTGTCAACAAGCCAAGCAACACCATGAGTTGCCAGCAGCCTTCAGAAGCTAGGAGAGAGGTATGGACTGGATTCTCCCTCAGAGCCTCCAGAAGGAACTAGTCCAGCCAACACCATGATTTTGGGCTTCTGGCCTTCAGAACGATGAGAGAATACATTTATTGTTACTGGAAGCCACTCAGTTTTTGGTAATTTGTTATGATAGCCCTAGGAAAGCAACATAGGGTATAACAGTTATCATTGCACTCTGGGAAGCCCAGAGTTTGGCATTCTTATCAGGTATTTATAGATTTTTCATTACTTTTCCCAGTCTAGACACAGTTTACCAATCAGGGGGTCATTTTATTGTGAGCAATGTTTCCTAATAACATTAGTGTGAAGCTACTTTATCTGTTAACTAAGACCATTAACGAAAGGTCAGATCTTCATACAGCTGAAGGGAAATGCCTTCTGTGTGTGCGTGTTGAGGGTGGAGGGAGGACTGTAAAGAACTGGAGAGTGTCTACTTTTGACAAAATAGGAAACCTCTTAGCTGCAGCAGATTGTGGCTCTATGGGGATGCCAGCCCCGAGTGGCTAGAGCTTCCCATTATCCAGGAGAATACAGATTTTAAAAAACTGGTTCAGTCTAAAAGTAAACCAGCCACAAAGCCAAAACAAAACCCCCCAAATATTGTGCTGATCAAACAAAACACATCTACGGACCAAATCCACTCCATACCTCCCAGTTTACAAGTGACTTTCTGTCTTGACTTTGTGGGATTTAAATTTTTCCCTTAAAAAGAATAATCTTCTCTGTTGAGAAAATAGACCAGAAATGTTTTTTTTATAACTTTTTTTTTCTTCCAGGAGAAACTTTCTTAAAAGGTAAAAATAGGCTTTGAAAGAACTGTACAGACTTTGGCTGTACTTTTCTAAGTTTGTTCATTCATCCAGTTTTCATATATCATCCTATTTAATTAGCATACATTTATTAAACACTTACTGCATGCCAGACACTGTGTAAAACAAATAAGTAAAATGTAGCCCTGTCTACAAGCTGTTCCCATTTAAGTTTGTTAAGCTGAGTTACAGTTTTCTTCTAGAAAACCTGAGCCCTAGATATTTAGAGCTGGATAAGATTTGACGTTCAGCTCCTAAGTTTAGAGATTGTCTGACTAGGGTCAAAGAGGTGATATCAGAGCCAGTACTATTTCTAATTTGTTACATAATATCGATGTGAAGCATAAGAAAATATAGCTTATGTTTCTACAATGCAGAGTTTCTGGGTATTTAAATATCTAGCAATTAATTGAATTTTCCTCTCTTCACACACTCTTCGATACCAGGTAGCCACCTGTGTGATGATTTCAGTCACTTTAAAGAGATGCTTCAGTGCCAAGATACTAAACAAATCTACCAAATCATCCAAATCACTTCCTACATTTTGACTCTCTAAAGGTCGAGACGGTTTGAATACACAGGCATGTTCCAAAGCTCAGATTCTTTTTTTTTTTTTTTTTTTTTTTGCAGCGGCAGGTAGATTTTTTTGGACTGGGACACACTGGGGACCCTCACCCATGGCAGGGAGTGGGGGTGAGGTTGAAGACAAAAGTCTGATGGTCACTTGTGGTAGAATGGCGAATTCTGGCTGTGCTGGATGAAGATGGAGCCGAGGGCCAGGCTGGCTGGTAGCTACAAAGCCCGACTCTCCTGCCAGTTGCATCTGCACAGGGAGCTGGGGAGAGGCAAAGAGGGCAGGGGCTGGACGCAGAGCTTGGGGGTGCATGCGGTGCAGGGAGGAAGAGTCAGAAAATAAGTCCATTGGTTAGTATGTTGCCTCTGCTTTTGCAAGGGCTTTTGTCAGGCCAGGTCACCACCAGGCTGGAGGAACCCTATCTGGGTGGGCTGACGGTGGCTGTGCACTGCACAGGGCTGTGGCCGTGACAGGTACCGCACTGCCGGAAACGCCGAAGGTGTTCTGAGCGCAGCCTAGGGCCGGCTAAGGGGGTCCACAGCGAGGTGGGCGGTCCCGTAAGCACAGCCTTGGTATTCGACCTCTGCGGTCCCTGCGAAAGCTGCTGCTGAGCCCACCTCCTGCAGGGTTGTAAGTACTTGGGGTGGGAACATCTGTTTGGCCTTGCCAGCAGCCACTATGAGGGTGCCTGGGCGACTGTGTCCTCCGGGGCTCTTCTGCATGCTGAGGAGGGGAGCTCCTGTGTGCCTGTGTGAACAATCAGGCTCTGCTGTTGCGCAGCTGACGTCAGCCTGGTCAGGTCACTGTGCTCCCTAAGCCTCCGTTTCTCACCCTCAGGTAAAACTTTCTTGAGCTGGTGCTTCTCTTCCTGTAGGGCCCCAAGCTTCTCCTGCAACTTCAGGATTTGTTCCTTGCTCTCCTCTAGCGACATTCTCTCTGCCTGTAAGGGTTAAATTGTAGTGTACGGCTAACGCTTAGCTTGAAAAATAACAGCTTTGTGTTGACACTGAAGGTTAAGAGATAACAGCCTTGCTTTGCTCTTGTAAACTACGCCTCATACTCTTGTAAATTAGGCTTCACCAATTAAGGAAACAAAAATTCAAAGAAAAGAGCATCAGAGGCAGGGTCAAGGAGATCCACTGGTTGCAACTTAGAGGCAGAAAGTCTAAAATAAATACCTCGTTAGGCAACTGTTTCTAACTCATCTGGAAACTGTTTCTAACTCATCTGGAAAATGTTTCTTTGTTCTGTTCCCAGGTGATGATAAAACGATGTGATCGGTTATAGAAACTCTGTACCCTGGCTGTTTGGGGCCGCACTCTTATCAAGAGTGTTGGTCCCTATCGGTCGGCCTTGCCTCTCATTGTAATAAACTTTGTTGTGACTGTCACTGGTGCCCATAGCATTGTTTCAGGAGCCCTGTGGATGCAACATGCCGTGTCCTTTTTCTCCCTTCTCCCTGCTCTTCCTTCATCTTCTGTTCCATCGTCTTGTCCACCTCTTCTTACTCCGCTGGCCGCTTGCGCTCCCGCTCCATTTTGTGTGCTGGTGCAACACCCGGCCACAGCGTTGGAAAGCTTGGGGCACTCCAGGAGCGCAGGCATGGTGCTTTTGAGGACGCTGGGGCCGGGGGTGCCCGGCTCTACCACTGACTGCCAGACCTCGGACTGGGCCTACGCGGAGGCGGGCGCCCGGGTAGGGGGTTGGGGGGGTGCGCCAGGGCCGCCCAGGCGGAAGCCCGCCGCAGCCCGGGTCACGTGCCCACCCCCGCCTGTCCAGCCTCCGGTGCTCAGCTAAGCGCAGCTCTAGCGGGCCAGGGTTTCAGGCATTCGTGCTTCAAAGCTCAGGTTCTCTTTGACAGCTACCGGAGGAATCTTTCCAAGAAGATTATTTTAAAGGATTCTCTGCTTTTACGTTTAAACTGGAGATCTTTGCATAGAGTCTGGTACATTCTTGGGTGCATGGGGAAATTAGTAAATCCTGCTCTGAGTGTATACCAAGGATGTCAAGATAATACTTCATTCAAAGGGTTAAGGAAAGTGTAACGCATACGCCATATTTACATAGAATTTATAAGTGTTTTAAAATTCCACTGTACTTCAAACAATTACTCCTATTTTATTTGGGGGTTCATTTAAAGCATACGTCAACCTGTTAAGTGGGCCCAGGTGTAGACTACCTTCTACTTGCTTGAAAGGACCACTTGGTCTTACACTTGGATCAGCAGTACAGATTGTCTTGAGTTTTTGATTTGTGCATTTTCAAAGAGGATCTGCTCATTTGCTGGGAAACAATGAATTACTGTACTTTTTAATTTTTTTATTTTTAAGTGTTTGTTTATTTTTGAGAGAGAGAGAGAGCACACGTTGGGGAGGGGCAGAGGGAGACACAGAATCTGAAGCAGGCTCCAGGCTCTGAGCTGCCAGCACAAAGCCGGATGTGGGGCTTGAACCCACATACTGTGAGATCATGACCTGAGCCCAAGACAGATGGGTAACTGACTGAGCCACCCAGGCGCCCCTACTGTACTTTAAAAAATTTATTTATTCAACAAACACTTAATGAAGTCCTACTATGTACCAGGCTGTGTGCTAACTGCTGAGATATGACACTGAACAAAGTAGACACGCCCCTACCTTCATGAATCACAAGATTTAAACACGGAAGAACTAGAGGCAAATTGTTTTCTATGTTTGGGGACATTTCTCCCTCCAAGTTCCTCTCTCTTCACACACGCTTTGACAGATCTAAAATTTGTATTGCCTATAGATAGTTTATGGATGGAAAGCTGGTGTCAAACCAGAGATTACATCTTAGAGAATGTATATTTTCACACATTCCTGAATTGATCATGCAGCTAGGAGCTGAGAAATTTTCTAATTAAATTCAGTTCAAGTTACTATATTTTCGCCTTCATTTGTCCGCGAAATAATTATACACAGGTGTTGATTTCCTTTTCCCTTCTTTGCCTTCTTTTCTCTTTTCTTTCTTCTTTCTTCCTGGTGTGTTCCACTACCAATAATTTTTCTTCTAAAGAAGATTTAAAATGTATTTCTCACATATATATGTGTTCATGTTTCCCTTCGTTTTCTGCGAGGATATGGTCTTGCCAACTCAGGCCTCTAACAGAAAACCCTTGTTTCAGTTACAAGTAGCCGTTTGATGCCGTTTCCCCTCCTCATGGGCTTATGAGACGTTTTTCTTCCTTCTCACTGAACCTCAGGAATGGTGTCTAGGCAAATGCCAAGCCAGAAAAGCAAGAAATATTTAAATTCTGCTCTCCAGGCAGTTTTTATAGCTGTTGAGAGTAGCTTCTTGTTTAAGAAATGTGGTTTGCTTTGTTAAGATTGCCCTTTTCTCTGGGAGTCCACCGTATTTTTGTTATTTATACATCTTTAAAAACATGTAAACACTTTATGCAAATGTAACATTTTGCAGTTATCCTTCATTTATCTAAAGAACACTCTGAATGGTAGTCAACTATTTACATTTGGCAGAATTTCCACATACCCAAGAGAGGCAGAAACTCCAGGCCTCACTCACATGAGAGCCCCCTCCAGTTTCCGAGGGCTGCCGACTTAGTGGCTGAGATTAATTCGCTTTTGGGTTTGTGAACTTACAAAAATATTGTTTTAACTTGAAAAATAGTAAGAATTCTTTCAGTCATACGGAAAGTAACATAACATCCCCATGTATCCATCACCCTGATTTAACAGAGGTTCTGATTTTTGTCAACATAAAAAGGTATAAACTAGAACTCAAAGGTGGTAGGAATAAAAGATTATACAGGATGATGGAAGAGGGTAAGCACCCTAACCTAAGCAAGAAACTAAAAGAGGAGATTGAAGAACTCTAAACTAGACCCAGGGGCTGAAACATCGTAACTGCCTGGGCTCATGCGGATGGGAGGGAAGCACCTCTCCAGCTCTAGAAGCCCCTTAGGATTTTCTCCACTGGTAATAGGACAGTATGTTTTATTGGTAACCCCAAATCATCAATAAAAGATTACATTGTGTCCATTCATGCTACTGCTGGAGAAGGAAAGCTTGTGTGCAACCAGTCTCAAAGCATTTGAGTAAATGTGCAAGGTTCAAAAATCCAGTTTTAACACTCAAGGAGCGAAGATTTTAGTTTTAAGGAAATTCAACACATTCCTCTATGATGCCTGTAGTATTTAGAAGAGTAAAAATTCTTCACTGAACATTTTTTTTAGGCAAGTGTTTTATTGAAGAACCACACACATGCAGAGAAGTACCTAAATCATAAGTTACATGTTTTTATAACATGAACACACTAACGTACCTGGATGGTGAAACAACATCCCAGGCACCCAAGAATCTTCCTGGTAACCATTGTAAATTCTCTCAGTCATGATAATTACTCCTGACTTCTAATATCAGAGGTTAGTTCTGATTTTGGAAATTTTTGACACAACAGGATCCAGACCGGGGAGAAAAAGCTGTTGTGATTTATTGTTCATAATTTGCTTTTCAAGCAAACATAGTCCACGTATTTCCTTTTCATACATAGATGTTCAAGTTCCCTCATCTAAGATAAGGGCAGTGCCTGGATGATAGGATGATGAGGATGATAGCAACAATAATAATTATTTTTAAAATGCGAATTGAGATTAAGCAAGCTACTTAACATCTCTCTGCCTTAGCTTTCTCCTCTGTATAATGGTAATAGTAATCATACCTTTTTCACAGAGTTGAGGTAAAAATTATGATGTAAACATATAGAGCACTTAGCATGGTGTGTAAGGGTTCAGGTGTGTGTGTGTGTGTGTGTGTGTGTGTGTGTGTGTGTAATAAATCATGTTAACCCAGAAGAGGGTGAGATGTATTATTAGATTTTCATATTATCCACATTTTTATTTTACTAATGCCTGATCACACAGATTGCAAAAGGCTCCACTGTGTAGATGAAAGGTCACAAAGTCATGGGTAAAGAGACATTTGCTTTCCTTGAAAACTTGAGAATCATATATGTTTCATATGATTTATATGAAAACTTGAGAATCACATGTACATAGGGATATGTATATCCACTAATTCCAAGGAGAAAAAGCATAAGGAGGGGAAACCATGTGTCTGAGTTGACTTCAGTTTGACTTCTAGACTTTGATCAGCCTGAAGAGAGTATCTTACATTTATTTAAAAAACACTCAAAAGTCACACACACAAATAAAATTAGTGAAATCTGAATTAGGTCAGTGGATTATATTGATGTCTGTTTCTTAGTTGTGATGTTGTACTATGGTTATGTCAGATGTTATCAGCTGTGTGAGGAGTAGATGGGATCTGTCTGTATTATTTCTTACAACTGCATGTAAATCTACAATTATCTCAAAATAAGAGTTAAAAATCATACTTATGGAGCTACATGCTTTGAGCCCAGGGCTGTTCTAGGCTCAGGATACAAGGAGAAACAGCAAAATGCATTCCTTCCTTCAGAGAGGATGAAGTAAGGATGAGAAGGGACATTGAGCTAGATTTTAAAAGTACAGTTGACTCTTGAACAACATGGGTTTGAACTGTGCAGGTCCACTTACGGGTGGATTTTTTTTTTTGGATAAACACACAACAGTACTGTAAATGTATTGTCCTTATGATTTTCTTAACATTTTCTTTTCTCTAGCTTACTTCATTCTAAGAATACAGTATATAATGCATATACAAAATATGTGTTAATCAACTGTTTATGTTATCAGTAAGGTTTCCAGTGAACAGTAGGCTATTAGTAGTGAAGTTTTGGGAGAATCAAGTTATATGTGGATTTTCAACTTAGTTGGGATCATTGCCCCTAACGTTGTTTAAGGGTCAACTGGTATACCTGGTTGCACTAAATGGCTTGAAAAGATTCATTGAATATAGAAATGATTATCCAAAAAGTCTCCATGTCCTCGAGAAAATATAATCGATCAACATTTATAAGGTATCCATATATGCACTAAAATTAGTAAGTAGCAATCCTTCAGAGTTTGGACTAGATAAAAAGAAGACTGTCTTAATGGTGAGGGCTGTCAAGTGTTAAGGAATGGAACCAACGAATACGAAGATTGACATCTTTTGCTGTAGGCTTTAAAGAGGCTGAACCCACATCTGTCTTTGTAGGTTTATGCATTTGTGACTGAATGGACTAGATAATGCCATAAATTTCTGTGATCCTATGAAGTTCTATATATTTGAATTATAAACGTCTGTAGTGGGAATATGCTTTTTTTTTTTTTTTCGTGCTGGAACTAAACAATATACACTGCTGTTATAATGGAATCCACCTTCCAGAGGAAGTATTCTTCAGACTTTATCCACCTGTCATACATTTTCAGACCTCTAAAGTTTTCCTGACATGGACTGGAGGGGTGAGAATGAGGGTGGGTAGGGGCAGGATATTGCCTTCAGAACAAAAATTGCAGGCTGCTTAACGTGGCTATGTAATCTATTGCTTAAACCAGCACATTTAAAAAAATGTTATTCAAAAATGTTTTTGTTGAAGTTTAATCTACATGCAGAAAAATGTACATATGGTGTGTAGCTTGGTGAAATCTTCCCTCCGTGAACACCTATGTAACCAGCATTCAGACTGAGGAACAGAACATTAGCAGAAAGCTAGAAATCTCTTGCATGTTCCTTTTCAGTTACTATACCACTTCCTCACAAGGGCAACCATTATCCTGACTTTTCTTATTGCAGAGATGAGTTTTGCCTGTTTTTATAGTTCGTATAAATTGAATCCTTACAGTCTATAACTGTTTATGTCTGGTTTCTTGGCACCCACATTATAGGTTGATCCATATCATTGGGTGATGTTCTAGTTATAGATCATTCATTCTCTTTGCTGTATATTATTCCACGGTGTAAATATATCACAGTTTATTTATTCATTCTATTAATGATGGGCATTTGGGGAGTTTCTAGTTTGGGGCCACTACAAATAGTGATGCTAACAATATTCTAGTGCATGTCTTTTGGTGAACATATGTACATATTCCTTTGGGGCATATACCCAGGAGTAGAATTGCTGGATCATAAGTTATGCATAAGTTTAGCTTGAGTGAATACTGCTACTTTGCCACAGTGTTCGTTCCCATTTAAACTCCCATCAGCAGAACATGAGAGCTGTGATTGCTTTACATCCTCTGCAATACTTGGCATTTTTCATGTTTAGCCATTCAGATATGTGGTAGACATATTCTCATTTGATTTTAATTTGCATTTCTCTGTTGACTAGTGAAATTGACATCTTTCTTATGTTTATCTATATTTGTATATACCTTTTTGTAAAATATGTGGATATACTCTTTTGTTCGGTTAAATCTTTGTGCATATATATATATATATATATTCCTTAGTCTGTCTTTTCTTATCAAACTATGACTATATGAAGAAACCAGGTCATAAGATTAATAATTTAGTTTTGGATGTGTTGAGTTTGAGATATTTGGAGGCATCTCTATAGAGATGTAAAGAAGCTGTTGGATTTTGTGGGTCTGGAGGTAAGAAGAAAGTTCTGGGCTTAAGGGGCTCCTGGGTGGCTCAGTTGGTTAAGCGTCTGACTCTTGATCTCAGCTCAGGTCTTGATCTCGGCGTTGTGAGTTCAAGCCCCATGTTGGCCTCCATGCTGGGCATGGAGCCTACTTTAAAAAGGTATGAACTGGAGGTGAGAATTTGGGAGTCCCTGCCATGTAGGTAGCATCTCAGTGAAGGAGTGAATGAGATCACCCACAGAGAGTGTAGAGGGAGGAAAAAGTCTTAGAATTGACCCTGAGAGCCACCAGAGTTTGTTCATAAGTCGGAAATAAAGAAGATGCCGGCAAAAGAGCCCAAGAATGAACCCCTGAGAGGCAGGGAAGAGGGGAGAAGCAGAAGCCAGGTGAAAAGGGTTTCATGGAAGGGAGTGTTCAGCGCGTCAAACTGTTCAACTTGTGTTAATTAAAAACAACAATGCCACGTTCTGTCCCCTTTTGCTTCTTTCTAGCCATCATCGTATACAGACTGCCATGGACCTGGAAATGCAGCAAGCTCCTGATGAAATCCATCCATGCAGGTTTACACGCTGTTGCTGCCATTCTTGCAATTATCTCTCTGGTGGCTGTTTTTGATTTCCACAATGCCAAGAATATCCCCAACATGTACAGTCTACACAGCTGGGTCGGACTGACGGTCGTCATACTCTACATCTTACAGGTCAATGTCTCAGTGTATTTGTAAGCATGATATGAAAAGCAAAACAGTTCAGATACTGCAGATGTTTTCTACACATTCATATTTCTTGGAAATAATCTTCTCATTCCCTTTAGGCCCTATTCCATTTTGTTTCCATTGTAAGTATTCTTCCCTGAAGGGCCACCAGAACTGCAGAATTCAGTCTTTAAGCTTGAGCATGAGATTAAAAAAAAATTTTTTTAATGTTTATTTATTTTTGGAAGAGAGAGAGAGAGAGAGAGAGAGAGAGAGAGAGAGAGCACGAGTCGGGGAGGAGCAGAGAGAGAGGGAGACACAGAATCCGAAACAGGCTCCAGGCTCTGAGCTGTCAGCACAGAGCCCAATGCGGGGCTCGAACTCACAAACTGTGAGATCATGACCTGAGCTGAAGCTGGACACTCAACCAACTGAGCTATCCAGGCACCCTGAGCATGAGATTTTAAATATAGACATATCTATGTAGGGAAATTACTGTCTCCATAACACCTAGACTGCCATTATCTGGACTTCAAGTTCCATGTGCTGAATAAACAAGCATAGGCAAGATGTCATTCCCATATTCCTCTATCATTTTTCTTTTCTTTTTTGTTTTATAAAAGTTTATTTTCATGTTTATTTACTTTTGAGAGAGAGTGTACACACATGAGCAGAGGAGGGACAGAGAAAGAATTAGAGGATCCAAAGTGAGCTCCATGCTATCAGCACGGAGCCCAGTGCAGGGCTCGAACTCACAAACTGTGAGATCATGACCTGAGCAAAAGTTGGGCGCTTAACCAACTGAGCCACCCAGGCGCCCCTCCTTTTTTTTTTTTAAGTTTATTTATTTATTTATTTACTTATTTATGAGAGTGAAAGAGAGAGAGGGAGAGGGGGTAGAGAGAGAAATGGAGAGAGAGAATCTCAAGCAGGCTCCACATTGTCAGCACAGAACCTGATGCCGGACTCATGACCTGAACCAAAATCAAGAGTCGGGTGCTTAACTGACTGAGCCACCCAGGTGGTCCTGTCATTTCTATTTCCTAACTTTATGAGTGAAGACATGAATTTTACTTCTTTGTTAGATTTTGAAGGCTCAGGGATTAGTTTAGTTTTCCCCTGTCTTTTCTTCACTTATTAAAAACACATACATTTGAGAGCAGTGTATATGAACAAAAGTTAATGGAGTGTGATAAGGATTTGGCTATTCTAGGACACTAAAGTAAAAGGTGAATTTCTAAAATCTTTTTGGTGGTAACCATTTTGTTGAAAAATCTTTGTGAACTACAGCAATTCACTTCCCTTCCTTAGGACAGTATATAGCCAGCTATCTAATTGGGATATCAATGTGAACTTCACTTTTCTGTGAATATAGAAGTAAGAAACTGAAGTGAATAAAAAATAGAAGAAATTATAAATGAAATGAAAAGCTGGTTCTTTAAAAAAAAATAAAATAAAAGAGATAAACCATTGCAAACCTGAGAAAAAACAAAATATACAACCTTCAGAATAAGAAAAAAATTAATCATAGATACAGATATTATTTTAAAATTAGGACAGATTGTTAAATTTTAATATATCATAATATACTTAAAAATCTTTAAGAAATAAGGATTCTTTCCTTGCCAAATATAGACTACCAGATTTGATCCAAGAGGAATTAGAAAACCTAAACAGGATTGGGGCACCTGGGTGGCTCAATCGGTTAAGCGCTCGACTTAGGCTCAGGTCATGATCTCAGGTTCCCGGTTTCGAGTCCCACGTTGGGCTCTGTTGCTGAAAGCTCAGAGCCTGGAGCCTGCTTCAGATTCTGTGTCTCCCTCTATCTCTCTGCCCCTTTCCTGCTCACACTCTGTCTCTGTCCCTCTCTCAAAAATAAATAAACATAAAAAAAAAAAAAAAACTAAACAGGACAATAAAATATTAGATGAAATTGGTAAGATCTTTTGAAATCTATCTCTAAAAAAGGCACTGGTCCAGACTGTTTTGTATCTTTGACTTTCTAGGAATGGATACTTTAAACTTTTCTAGCACACTGGGAGAAAACAAATTCCTCTTAGATGTGGAGCGACTGTGTACTACATCTTGACATCTAAGATGGCGGCCCCGATGATAAACACCTTTACTAACATCCAACAGCAAACACCAGCTTACAGTGTGAAATATTGAAGACATTTCCATTATATTAATAAGACATTGGTGCTTGCTACCTTGGTCATTCAAATTTATTTTAGAGGTTTTAGCTACAAGATAATGAAAAAATCTGTATTAGTAATAGAGAATTTGTGACTTTTTTTCAGTTTGCAAAAGCAAATACATAGAATGTATGTCTAGTAACCCAGAGATGGTTAGAGTAATGAGTATTTGGGAAGGTGCCTGGATCTAAGACAGCCATGCAGGGGCACCTGGGTGGCTCAGTCGGTTAAGCATCCAACTTCGGCTCAGGTCATGATCCAACAGTTTGTGGGTTCGAGCCCCACATCAGGCTCTGTGCTGACAGCTCGGAGCCTGGAGCCTGCTTTGGATTCTACGTCTCCCTCTTTCTCTGCCCCTCCCCCCCTCAAAAATAAATAAACATTTAAAAATACTAAAAAAAAAGAAGATAGCCATGCATAATTCAATAACTTTTGCGTAAACTAGAAATAACCACTTAGAATAAGAAGTAGAATTCATTTATAATGTGAATATAAAATATGTAGGAATAAATTGAACAACGAAAGTATAAAATCTATATGTAGAATATGTAGAATACTATGAAATTTTATTGAAAAACAGAAAACATGGTATAATTAGATACCATATTACTAAAAGAGAACAATTAATATAGAAATATCTTTCCCTCTTCAACTATATTTATGTATAATATAATTCTAATTTTAAGCCCAATAGTAGTTTTAAACTTGCAGAGCAAATATCCAAGGATAACCAAACAAATGTTGAAAAAGAGGTGAAGGGAGACCTGCCTTCAAAACAAGCTATTAATACAAGAGTAAACAAAATATAGTCATGGAAAGAACAGAGAGGACAGAAACAGTCCAAGTAGTACACGATTTTTTTTCTTCGGCACTTTGGTATTTCAATTTAGTGGAGAAAGAATGCTTATTTAATAAACGTTACCATCATAATTTGTTATCCATTTGGAAGAGACCAAACAAACAAGCGAAAGGACTCTGTATATAACACAAAGGAAAAAAGATTCCTAAAAACCCAATGAGAAGAGAAAAAGAAAATTAAGAAGCAAATAATCTATATAATCTGAAGTTGGGGAGTCCACAGGTTGACAAGAAATCCAGAAGTCATAAAGGAAAAAAAAAGACATATTTGATTATATAAAAAATTTTTTTAAAGTATATGGAGGGGGGCACCTGGGTGGCTCAGTTAGTTAAGCGTCCAACTCTTGATTTCGGCTCAGGTAATGATCTCACTATTTGTGAGATCGAGCCCCACATCTGGCTCTGTGCTGACAGCGTGGAGCCTGCTTGGGATTCTCTCCCTCTGTCTCTGCCCCTCCCCTGCTCATGCTCTCTCTCTCAAAATAAATAAATAAGCATTAAAAAAGAAAAAAAAATTTAATAAAAAATTATGTGGGGCAAAACATAACAAAGTCAACAGAAACTGCACAAAGGGATATGGGGATAGTCATGTCATACATTAAGGCTTAATGTGTTTAATATGTAATATAAAAAAACTCCTAAAAATTAATGACAAAAAGGCAACCTCACAGAAAAATAAACAGAAGATTTGAACAGGCAGGCCACAGAAGAAAAACTTAAATCACCAATCAACATATAAAATGTCCAACCTCACTAAGAAGTTAGGGAAATAGAAAATAAAACAACAATAAAATGTCATTTTCCCCCACAAGACTAACAGGACAACAGTGGTGATGTTCCTTGCTGCCAAGGGTGTGAGTGGTCAAAGGTGCTCTCCACTTTTGCTTTTCCACTAGTGACAGGAAAATGTGTTGTCACCAAATTTTAGGGAAGTAGTGTGTTAATATCTACTAAATTAAAAAAATATATATATGCTTACCCTTTAACCTAGCAATCCCACATTTGGAGAGAGTAGAAATAAAATACTGTAACGTAAGGAACTCTAAAAAGGAATTTTTTTTTAATATTTATTTTTGAGAGAGAGGGAGTGAGAGAGAGAGGGAGAGAGCATGAGCAGGGGACAGGCAGAGAGAGAGGGAGACACACACTTCAAAGCAGGCTCCGGGCTCTGAGCTGTCAGCACAGAGCCCGACGCGGGGCTGGAACTATGAGATCATGACCTGAGCTGAATTTGGATGTCCAACCAACTGAGCCAGCCAGGTGCCCCTAAAAAGGATTTTTAGCGCAACATTGTTTATTCAAGCAGGAAACCAGAAGCCACTAAATATCCATCAATAGGGAATGGTTAAATAATTTTTGGTAAATCCATGGTGGATATCATACAGCCATTACAAGGAATGTAGCCATGTCTACTGACCAAGAGTGAAATCATGATATATTCTTCAGTATAAAAAATACTGGAGAATAAGTAATATGTTTAGTAAAACGTCATTTAAAATAAAAAAGGAAAGAGAAAAAAAGCATGTATGTGTTTATGTGTAAAAAAAGGTATGGGAGAATTGTGGGGGTGGGATTGGTTTGGGGGCTTATTAAATTTTTAAATGTGTCTTGTTTGACTTGCTTGAACCTGTGGCTCTTTTGTTTCAAATACAAGTAAATCTTATGTTATATACAAAGCATATATACATAATTTTTAAAACCAAACAAGCAGACAGGTGTCCCCTCACCACAGATTGTGAATACTCACGTTGTGCTTGGTGCCTGTGGTTGTTCAGGAACCAGGTGAACAGTTTCTTATCAGGAAAAGTTGACGACATTCCAACTTTATTCCTTTGCTGCATAAAAGCTATTTTCAAGTTACTTGCATTGCTTCTCCATACAAGTGACAGAACAGATCACCCAGATGTGCTCAGGGAGAAATTAAGTGAAAGCACATTTCCTTTCCCAGTGGAAAGAAATGAATTCTAGGCTTTTGGTAGGAGCTAAGCTCCCTACTTATTATGATTTACAAAGATTCCTGCCTCCGTATTCTTAGTTGCAAAAATTCATGAGCCACAAAAATATGCTTTGACAGAGACATACTTCTGTCAGATTTCTTAAGTTAAAAGTAAAAAAGGGAGGGGTGCCTGGGTGGCTCAGTCTAGTGACTCTTCCTTTCAGCTCAGGTCATGATCCCAAAGGTTGTGGGATCGAGCCCCGAGTCAGGCTCCGAGCAGAGCGCGGAGCCTGCTTAAGATTGTCTCTCTCTACCTCTGCCCCTCTCTCCCGCTCGTGCTCTCTCTCTAACGTAAAATAAAATAAAATACGATTTTTTTTAAAGTAAAAAGGGGAAGCAGTTTCTCTTTCTGAATCAAGACGAATTCTAGATCCTTGGAGCTGCCGCTTGTGGTTGGAGAACAGGAAGTTTCCACTTTCCTGGAGCGGATGCAGGCGCTGGCTTGCTGCTGGCTTATGCGGTCACGACTGCCTGCACTTCAGTCTCCAAGTTTAACTGCGTGCAGACCGTTCACCCGAGTTTGTGAAGTCAGTTTGTGCTCCCCTCCCCTTCAAAGAACAATTCAAGAAGCAATCCTACCAATGTGTGAAGAGCGTGGGAGAGAATGTCAGGTTCATATCTTCTTACCTTAGCACTGTTGGGGTTTGGCTTAGCTCCTTTGTTTAAAGTCAGGATTTACCTGCCAAGGGAAGCTAGTGTCCGGGTGCGTTCAGTAAATAGAGTAAGGAGGGAAGGACGGAGGTAAGCAACAAAGAATACAACCAAAAAAGGCTGAAAGGTCTTCTTTCTTCCTCATGTTTACCTATGGGTTGTAAAGCATTTCAAGTATAGAATTCTTTTCTGCTTGTGAAATCTAGCCTCTGGGGCATTTAAAAAAAATAACAAACTATCTGGGGCTCAAAGTGTGCTCTTCACGAGGCTGTTTTCTCTGTATGTCTGACTTCTGCTTCCCTCATTCTGTTGTCAGGACAGGATTGCTGAGAACCTTGAGCCTACCCCTAAAAGTAGAGAGCCCACCTTTCCTGAGTCCATAGATTAAACTCAGTAAAAATGTGTTTGGGTCCACTTGTGTCTTAGATGTTCTCTTGAAGAGGCACTTTTACAGGGGGTTGGACCGACCCGGATCACCTACTCCCCTCCCACCCCTCCCCACCCCCAAACCCCAGCCCTGAAAACAGAATCACAGCAATGATTCCCCTGCAAAGCAGAGATCCTTTATTTACTCTTTTGAATTGGAAATTAAGCTGAAATTTCTTTGTGACATTCTTCCACCAAATTTTGCTGACACATATTTTCTTATTCTTTCATTTCATCTCTCTGAGGTATTCCTTCTCTCTGCTTCCGAGGCATCCTCTTAGAGTAGTTCTCAAAATCTAGTCCAGAGAACTCTGAAGCGGGGAGTGGGGAGTGGTAACCAAGATTTTCAGGTGGTTCTTTCTGTTCAAAGCTCTTTTCATAATACTAAGATGGTATTTATCTTTGTGTCAGTTTCTCAAAAGTGTTACATGGCCTTTTCCAGAGACTACATTATATGTGATATCACATAAGCCTGAATGTGGAGACAAATAGAGGAATCCAATTATCTACTACTGAATCAGAACTTAAAGTGATTTGCAAATATGTAAAACATGCCACTTGGCATGTTTTTTGTTTCACATAATATAGTTATTTTTCGTAAGACATGCTATTTATGTAAATATGTATTGAATTTATTATCATTGTTAAATGAATAAATATTTTTAGAAGTTTCAGCTTTAATTTCTAATATGGTAAATATCAATAGATGTATAATATAATAAAAGCTCTTTGGGGTTCTCAATATTGTATGTATTTAGAAGTAATGAATCATGATAAAATTAACTCTTAGGATTCCACTATCCAATCTAATTTAGAAAACATAGAACCCCCACCCACTTCTACTTCAATCCCATATCTGTCTAACTACCCCAACTTCTAATGGTAACCATTCTCTGGAAGTTTTTCTGCCATTCCCTGTTTTTCTTTACAATTTTTCTACATACTGTGAATCCCCAAACAATATGTTGTTTAGTTTTGCTTTTTTTAATAAATTTTGAAAAACACAGTATCATAATATAAGTATTCTATTGCAACTTTTTTTCATTCTACTGATTCAACTATCTTGATTCCTTAGCTATAGTTTATTCATTTTTACTTTTGTATTCCATTGTTTAAATATGCCATGAATTTATTTATCCAATCTCTTGCTATTAGACATTTGGGCTATTTTTAGTTTTCTGCTATAAACAATACTATATTGAACATTCATATACATATCTCCTGGCCCTCATATGCAAAGATTACTCTGGGCGTATACTTAGGAGTGGAATTATACTCAGACGAAAAAAGAAATGCCAAACTGTTTTCCAAATTGGTTGATCCCAGTGTGTTCCTGCCAGCAGCATGTAAGAGTACCCATAAGCCACATCCTTGCCAACATGCATCGTCTTCAAACTTTTAATTATTGCCAAACTAGTGGGTATAAAATGATGTCTTCTTGTGGTTTTAATGTTTATTTCACTGATCACTCATGTTTCCTTTCTAAGAAAGAGAAATATCTTTTGTCCACTTGAAAAATGAGGGTTTTTTTTTTCTTTTCCTTGAAGATTTGTAGGAGTTCTGTGTCAGATTCCTTTTCATTTATATGTATTGCTTATATCTTCCAGTTTGAAGCTTAAATTTTCTCTTTTGTTAGTATTTGTTGATAAACAGAAATTCTTCATTTTAATGAAACAAATTAATCATCTTTCCCTTTAAGGCTATTATTTTTTATTTCGTTTTGGAAACTTGTTTGGAAATCTTTCCCTCCCCTGAGGGCCAAACAAACTATATTCTTAGGTTCTGCCTCGGAACTGTTGGATCAGAAACTCTGGGTGAGGGGCCCAGAAATATGTGCTCACAGGCCTTCCAGGTGGTTCAGAAGCATGTGGTTTGAGATCAGTTAACCTAGGAGAAAAGCTTTTCTTCTGTAATCTGTTAATGTAGTCAGTTACATCAGTAGATTTTTCTAATATTAAACTTAGGTGAATTAAAAACATTTTAAATTGTCTCAAGATTCTCTTTTGCTCTCTGAAATATTCGAATTCTTACCTTTCGTTGTTTTACTTGTGTGCTTACTAGGCTTCTCAGAAAGGTCATTTCACAGCTTTGTGACTTTTGTTTAGCAGGAGGAAATCTGATCCCTGGCTACCTTCTTGCTCAGATCCAGAGAGCAAGTAGTGTTTAAGAACACAGGACATGCAATCAGGGAGACCTCAATTTGAATCAGGTTCATCCATTTGTAGCTCGTGACCTTAAGATAAATTATTGAACTTTTCTGAACTTAGTTTGCTCACCTGTAAATTAAGGCTTTTGATACATCCTTCACAACATCATGCTCAAAGCCAAATAATGCATGGAAATGCTCAGCCTAGGGCTTAGTGTACTAGAATTACACAAGTCAGCCATTGTATAAGTCTTAGGGAAGGCTCCTTTATGACCTATAGATGGAATTTTTTATTTCTATTCTAGATCGTAGGCACCTTTATGATTGAGAGCATACATTTTATGTCAATGAAATTTTGTTCATTAATCCATCCATTTATTCAACAGAGCCAAATGCCCATTGTGTATGAGATTCCTTGCCAGGCTGTGGGGGATGCATTGTTCCATAAGAAAAGCATGGGTCCAAAGAGACATGCTCTCTGCCCTCATGTAGTTTACAAGACAGGTCTTTGAGTATTTGGTAGACAAGGTGGGTATGGAACATTCTGGGAGAGCTCTCATATGGTATGGGGGGTAAAGGAAGTCAGACCAAAACCTGAACTCATGAGGTTGGTGGTGTAAGGGGAGAGAGTATTCTAGGTGAATAGAAGAGTAGGTGGGTGCAGTTTTCTTTGTTTCAGAAGCAAGAAGGAGGTCAGGCATCCTGGAGTGGAGTATGGAATATGAATTGGAGGTTGGGCAGAAGTAAATATAGATAGACTAGCTGCAAGGTGTTTACAGAGGTTCAGATGAGAAACGATGGTGGCCTGGAGGTGTAGCAGTAGCAGTGAGCAAAATGGATGGTTTCTAAAGATATTTCAAAGGTGGAATTAATGAGATTTGGAAAGTTAACCGTAAAGGGATGAGAGTCGCTTGCAAGCATGAGCAAGTGGGGGGATGAGAAAGGGAACATTAGAGGAGGAAGAGAGGGTTTGAGGAGTGTCAGGTGCTATAAGAAGCAAGGAGAATATGGTCTGAAAACCGTCCTTTGGATTTAGTGACCTGGAAGTTACTGATGACACTAGAGAGCCCTTTTCTTAAAAGGGAGAATCCAGATTTCAGTGGATTGAGGAAGGAGTGGAAGGTAAGAAAATAGTTCAGTCAAGAGGTTTGGGTAAGGGAAGGAGAGGGTGGTAACTGGACAAGGATAGGAGTCAAGGCGGGTGTTTGGTTGAGGGTTTTTTGTTTCTTTGCTTCTTTTCATTGTGAGAAGCTTGGGCATGTTAAAATGCTCCCAGGGTGGCACCAGTAGAGAAGGAGAGGCTGTGAATAGTGGAGTGAATCTATAGCTATGCCTTCAGGAAGCAGGTTGCAGGGCGCAGCTGGGAGCTCGAACACCAACTCTATTGTAATTGAAGAAAGGAAGGAATTGTTGGCTTGGCTTTTTTGGTTTGTTTGAAGTTCAGCAGCAGAAAAGTGAAGCTCTGTTTTTCCCATGAGATGGTACTAAAATCATCTGCTAATAGTGAGGAGGCACACAGGACAGCCACTAGTCTGAGGAAGAGAGAACATGGAGGACCAGTTGATAAATCAGACAATAGTAGAAGGATTGTTGAGCAGTGTTGAAGTGCTCATAACTGTGAGCATCATAACCATGAATTTATAGTGCCGCTGGTCTCCTTGGCTGTGTGACTTAACTCTAGTAGCACCTAGCAGACCAGAGGTAGTCCTGAAGATGGCTGAGCCAGTGTTGGAATGTTGCCAGGTAGATTTGATGCAAGACAGTGCAGCAAGGAGATGTAGAATATTGACAGAGGAATTTAGTGTTCATTTGTGTGTCCTCTCTCTCTATAAAAAAACTGTGGACATATTCTAGTTGGTGCTGATTAGATGTTTTAATCCCTGGAAGAAACATGCTTTTACACTTGAAGAATGCAACTTGGAAATGACCTAATACAGAGCTTCTCAAAGTGTGGCCTCTAGAACAGCATCATTAGCATCACCAGGGAAATCAGAAATATGGATTCTTAGGTTCTATTCCAGACCTACTGAATCAGAAATTCGAGGGATGGGGCCCAGCAATATGTACTTTAAATGAAGGAATGATTGAGTATAGGAAATAGCAGGAAAATGAAGAGGATTTCCATGTATTAATCTGTAAATCACTTGATTGCTCATTAAATCCACCTCTATAGTTAAAAAAAAAAAAAAGGAAATCATACCTAATACAAAAGCTAGATAGGCAGATATTTCCTGGTTTCATTAACGGTTTGCAAATAAAAGCTTTTGTTGGGTCTTGAAGTTCACACATATCTTTTTTTAAAAACTCTTGTTTCATAAAAGGAGATAAGACTGGCATAGTAAAATACATTTGTTAGTGAGCAAATAATAATAATAATTAAGTGAGAAAGTCCAGATACTTAACACAGGAACTGTAAAAGTAAAATTTTATTGTTTATTTCCAGTTATAAAAGTAATATACATTAATTTTAACATTTATAAAAATGTTAAAAAACATTTAACATTTAACATTTCTGTATTTATAAAATACAGAAAAAAGAAAAAAACAAAAACCATTGGTAATGCCATAATCTAGAGGTATCATTACACTTTGGCTTACTTCCTTTGGGCTTTAATTGTGCCTATGAACATTTAAGGGAAGTTCAATTGCCTGGGGTCCTCTAAGCAAATTTCTGGCACCCCAACTACTTAGCTCATTGAGCCCTACGGGATTACAAGAGGCACACATGATAAATCCTGAAAGAAATGAGAGAAAACAGAGTATCAGGAATGAAGTCAAGAGAGCAGAAATATGGGAAATGCATATTTCTATGGGCAAGTCACAGAAAAGATGTGGTATGAGTACATAGAAGTATATATGTGCTAAATCCTTGATGGCCATTTACCTGAGCCCTGTTTCCATATAGAAATCACAATCTGTACATCGGGATGCTTGCGCTTTGATACTAATAGAATCACTAAACTTCACTGAAGGAGAATTAGCAACATTCTCAACCACCAAAGGGGACCCTCTGAACCATTTCTCATACATCCAGGCATTTGTGGCATTAGGTGGACAGTAAAATATGCAAACTAGCCTATTGAATGCATTTTTTTTAATTAACTTCCATTCATTACCATTTCCCAGAAACTGATACTAAATATATTTTAGGGTCTCAGACCCATTCTGCCTTCAGTCTTCTGGTGTCCCCCATTAGTCCTTTGATCCCATTCAGGAAAGATGAACAGTGATGTTGTGTTTCTCCCTATTCTCCCTTCTTCTCATCGTTGTTTTGTTGGGGGGGGGGGGCGCGGGACGGGGAGGGTAGATCCAAAGTAGGTACCTGGAAAAAATGCCCTTTAAATTCAGTAGCTCAGCAGTCACTAAGAAATCTTTATTCTCTTGAGGAGAAGAGAATAGGTAAGGGGTAGGAGGTGTGGGGCCACAAAACAAATGGAAAGTGTCACTAGACTTCAATTACTTAGGAATCTTGCTATCCTCTGCAGAGAAGCATCCCACTAGGGATTTAATTATCAAAGAAACGGCAATAACCTCTCTGTTTTTCCTCATAAAACAAAATTGTAAACTTCTTAACATGTAACTTTTTTTTTAAGTTTATTTATTTATTTTGAGAGAGAGAGAGAGAGAGAGCAGGACAGGAGCAGAGAGAGAGGGAGAGAGAATCCCAAGCAGGCTCTATGCTGTCAGTACAGAGCCCGATGTGGGGCTCGAACTCGTGAACCATGAGATCATGACCTGAGCTGAAATCAAGAGTTGGACACTTAACTGACTGAGCCACCCAGGTGCCCCTCAGTGCTCACTTTTGTGTAGGCTTTAGGTAACTGGATTCAGGTTTATCTAGAATCTTGTACATATAAGACTAGAGTCACTGTCAGCGCAGAGCCCTATGTGGGGCTCAAACTCACGAACCACAAGAACCTGGCCAAAGTCAGATGCTTTACCAACTGAGCCACCCAGGCACCCTAACACACAATGTTTTTGATTGAACTGTCTAAATGTGTCCTATCATATATGGTTTTAGGGACTTGAAAATCTTTTATTTCCTTTTCTACTTGGCAACCTTAAGGAAATAGATAAAAACAAACAAGAAGTTCACTGAAGCTTTGTTAATGATCGAAAAAAACTAGAAACAGGAACATCCATAGATAGAAAACTGAGTAAATTATGTTACATCCTTAAAATAGAACATTAGCCATTAAAAAGAATAAACCAGATGCACGTATGTTGATACGAAAAGATCTCCAAGATATATTATTAAAAATTTTTAAATGTTTATTTATTTTTGAGACAGAGCACATGCAGGGGAGGGGCAGAGAGAGAGAGATAGGGAGACAGAATCGAGGCAGGCTCCAGGCTCTGAGCTGTCAGCACAGAGCCCAATGCAGGGCTTGAATTCACAAACTGTGAGATCATGACCTGAGCTGAAGTCGGACGCTTAACCGACTGAGCCACCCAAGTGCCCCATCTCCAAGATATATTATTAAGGGAAAAAAAGCAATATGCAGATGCAGAACAAATACGTATAGTAAGATACCATTTATACTTTAAAAATTCTCTTTCTCTCTCTCCACACACACACACACACACACACACACACATGCTTGCATAGGCATACAAATTTTCTGGAAGGATACTTGAGAAAGTGATAATAGGTGTTGCCTTTGAGTAGTGGAACTGGAGTGGGGGAAATTTTCATCTTATGCCCTTGGTTCTGTATGAAGGTTTTCTCATTTTGCGTACAATTGCTTTTATAATAATACTTTTAAAATTGGTTGACTCTTAAAATTAAATGATAACCTTTGTACTTGTTGATGTTTAGCTTCTCCTAGGTGTTTTCATCTTTCTGCTTCCTTGGGCTCCACTTTCTCTCCGAGCACTTGTCATGCCCATACATGTTTACTCCGGACTGCTCATCTTTGGAACAGTGATCGCAACGGTACTTATGGGAGTGACTGAGAAATTGTTCTTTGCCCTGTAAGTTATATAGTTTTCCTAATTGTAATATTTAAGCTATAAAATGTTAAATACTTACCCATTGGGGGAAAATGTAACAAAATTTTTAATATTAAAAATAGACAATTTAAAAATTTATTTTTAACAAATGTATTATACATGTAGTATAGCATTAATAATGCTTGGAAGAAGGACCAAAAAGTTCAAAAAACTGTACCACTCTTACAACTATTGAGGTTACACGTGCCCTCTTAATCTTTTTGATGTGCATATCTTTATATTAATTGTAATTATAGTGTATATACATTTTGTATCGTCCGTTTTTCAATTTTTAAGTGCTACTGGTGTTCCAGGTACTACATTATTTTCATACTTATAATTTTTAACGTCATACTATTTCATTGAGTTATTTTAGCATAACTTAAATTTCTCTTTAATATCAAACTTTAAGGGAATTTACATAGAAGCTCTACCAGTGGGTATTTTTTTAAATTCAAGACTGTTTGACACGCTGCTGCATCACCCTATTTGTAATTGGACATACTCTCTCTTTCTTGTAGGACTAGTTCTGGGTACAGTACATCTCCACCAGAAGGTGTTTTCACAAATACCCTGGGCCTTCTGATTGTGGTATTTGGGGCCCTCATTTTTTGGATAGTCACCAGACCACAATGGCAGCGTCCTAAGGAACCAAATTCGATCTTTCTTCAGCCAAATGGAGGTGCTCAAGAGGGAGTGGAAGGCTCAGCAATAAACTTTAGCAACGTGGACAAATCAGATTCAGAATTAAACAATGAAGTGGCAGCAAGGAAAAGAAACTTCATCGTTGACGAGGCTGGTCAGAGATCCACCATGTAAAGGGTTCTAGAGATGTGGCCATATCACTTCACTTTTACAAACTAGCTCTACAGTTTATCGCTTCTTCTCTCTAGCCCCAAGGTGATTGGGCCACAGAGTCAATATTTATTTTAATCATAAAGTAGGATTCCTTGGAAGAGTTTGTATTGATTGAGGCCTATGAACTTAACTGAATTGGAAAGGAGATGATCGTGTAAATAATAGCAGATATAAATTGTGGTTATGTTACCTCTTTCTTGTTGAGGACCAAAACATTTAGCACAGTGCCTTGCATAAAACAGTCGATCAAAATGGGTCTCTCAAAAACAAACAAACAAACAAAAAATAAAAATGTGTCCCTCGGTTGGTAAATTTCATCAGCTGGTGGCATCTCTGGCCTTTTGTCATTTCCTGTTAATTCTGGGAGTCCAGTTCTAACACTTTAGAATTAGATCTGGGGCAGGGTTTATGCTACACAGATAATGTGAGCAGAGTACAGAAAAAAATTTAGGAAACTAACTGGTTCCCTTTTCTCAGCGCTCTCTCCCCAACTAGTTTGAGCTCAGACTGGCCCTAGAGACCAGGGTTATATTAGAGCATTTTGAGGCAATGACTGAACCAAATGTAGCTAAAGAGGTCTTCTCTCGTCAGACCTAGAAGTTTTTCTAAAATTCCACTTCATCCCAAAGCTCTCCCTGGGGTTTGGCGTATTTTATAACCCCAGATTCCAAACCAAATTAGAACGGAATATCCCTGAAAGCTTACGTAGCATAAACTGCTCTACAAACCTCAAAGAGCATTTTTTCCCGACTTTCCTTTTTCATTTTAGAAAGTACTTACGTGGCACATACTATCTGCCAGACACTATTCTAAGCACTTTATAAATATTGACTTGTTCAATCCTTAAACTTTTCTCGGTAGGTACTATTATTATCTCCATTTTACAGATGGGAGATCTGAAGCTCAGAATGGCTAGTGACTTGCCCCAAGGTCACACAGCTCATCAATGGTAGAACTGAGATTCGTCACTTGGCCATCTGACTCCTTCGTCCATGACCCTAACCACTTCTCTATGCTGTATCTTCTATTATATACTAGTTTGTACACTGCTGGAGTGCAGTGGACTTGTTAAAGTTTAACTTCTGGCTCTCTTGTCCAAGGCAGATTCCTCAAATAACCAAGGAAAGAGGCCCACCCATACCTGGAAATAGATCATGGCACCCTGATGCAGCCAACAAGCCATGGCCTACCTCAATGCCTCTTTGATCTTAAAATTGTGTCTTGGTGACAAAGAAAGATTTGGGCAAGAATATATGTAACTTTCAAGATGAATCAATTACAAGTTTTTTTCTTCAGGATCTTAGCTGCTGTATAGCTTTGGGTTTGGGGATAGGAGAGACTCACCTCGTGGTCTGCCCTTCCTGGTGGCAAGAGCTAAGGTCCTTCCTGATTTTGGTGGAATTTTAGGTGATATCTAGAGCTTTGAGTTCTTGGTAGTGAGTTGAGAGACTCAGAGGTGACATCTTTCATGCATGGAGATCTCTGTCTTGACTCTAGCTGACTTGAATTAAGACCTAGAGTAGTGCCTTTGCTGAAAGGATGCTTTTCATTTTGGGATTGATTTTTGGTTTCCCTGCAGTTTTAAAGTGGGGCATTTTGATGTGGGTGGAAACCCTACAGTTTATACCAAATACACTTTTTTTTTTTTTTTAAGTAGGCTCCCTGCCCATTTCGTGGAGCCCAGTGTGGGGCTTGAACTCACAACCCTGAGATCAAGACCTGAGCTGAGATCAAGGGTCAGACACTTAACCAACTGAGCCACGCAGACACCCCTACACCAAACACACTTAACTTTTTTGGTGCTTCATAAAGTTCCTTTTAATTTAAGTGGTAATTACCTCCATAGACTGAATATGAGCTTCTCTCCATCATGTTCCTTAAGCTTCATGCCTAACCATTCAAGATTCCCTTGCCAAAACACTGTTTTCTTCCTATTTAATTCTCCTTCCAAAATTGGTAATGGTGTCTTAAGTATCCCCAGTACCCAGCCTAATGCCTGGCTCGCTGTGAGCACAGTCAAATTCAATATGGACAGAGCACGCTACAAATTTTGATGTTACGTGGAAGAGTAATTGCGTTGTCACACACAAACATATTTTCGATAAATGGATGTTTCATTACAAGGAGGTGCCCCAAATTCCAGGAGTGTTTTAGGGGAAGGCGATAGTCCCAATGACCGAAGCTGCTGTTCCATTTTATGTAGGCCAAGGAAGAGGTTACTGGTGAAAAGTTAACTATGGATTTGGCATGAGAATATTCTATTCCATTGCAAAGTCTTTGAGCACACATCATCTCAGCCCTTTATTTTCTCTCTCATGGGCTAATGCGAGGGCAATCTTATAGATATTATAAGAACTTCTTTCTTTCTCAACCTTTATGAAAACAATGCATAGTAAAATACATCTAGAAAACCTTTCTGAGACTCTTCTTTTAATGGGATTTTTATTCTAATGGTAATTGTACCTTTATCTTTCAAAAGCTGGTATTTCCTACCTAAAGCCATCTCTCCCCAAAATATCTCATTAAAGAGTCCACAAAAAGAAAAGGGGAGAAGAAAGCCTTAGGTATCATTTCCAAAACAGTGATTGAAATCTTCCCAAATAATTATAGCTTATATCATCTGCAGAGATAGTCTGGCTTGGCTTACCCCATAATCTAATTTCAGGAAGAAAAAAAAAAAAAAAGCTTTTATTTTAGCACTCATCTAAATCAACACTAAAGCCTTTTCTCTGGGTGGGTTTTATTGAGAAACTCAAATGAATATACTTTTTGAATTAATGTTCTCAGATGCATACAGCTTTCTGTGCTTCTTGTGTCAGATTGATTTCACCCTCCAGAATACTTTCCTTTCCATTCCTTGTGTGGTTTCATTTAAGCCGTGCTGGTTAGAAACAGCATCTCAGACCTTACAATCAAATGACAAAGAAGCAATTGCACTTTTTAAGGGATACTGACAAGTGGTTCCTATTTTCTAAAGGACAAAAGAAAGAGAATGTCTTGTTTTTAATTAGGCTCTTTTCCCCGCTGAGTTGAAAATTGCAGTGCAATACCGATTGACCACAACGCCAGATCTAAAACCTCAGAGAAAGAAGTAAAGTGTTATGCTAATTTTATTGCAATATGATAGAATTTTTATCCTGTTATGTCCTTCTTGTGATAACTCTGACAGAAAACTGTTAACTGCTATGTCTTAGAGGTGCACATAGGAAAGTATAGAAAAAAAGAAAACTATTATTCTTTATCCCTTAGAAGATGCCTGAACATTTTTAAGTGGAAAAGATTACTATGTTTAAATTTGCCTTCTTATGGAAAAATATTAAATAGCCTGCATATTTTATAATTTTGTAGAAAAAAGATGCATCTATTTTTTCTTGACTTGTTTTTATATAGTAATAAAAGTTATTTTGGAAGCGATTTGTGTGTTATCCATTTGTCCAGGCTGGATGGTGTAGGCATTGTTCTGAAAGTTTCTGTTCTATGGTTGTTTGTTTCGTGGAAAAAAATTTTTTAAGTTTCTTTATTAAAAATGCTGTCAGAGTACCACACCATTTCCATTGCTGGAAGGATCAGAGGATTGTTTCAAAACTGCCAGGGTATCCTCCTCCGTGCAGGATCTGAACTGGAGCCATCCTTGTAGTGCAGAAGGGAGCCATCGGTGTAGGCAACCAAAGCAGACACAGTGTAAGTGGGAAAAGCATGGAAGGAGAGCCTATTAAAAGAGTTGGTTATTACAGAACTCTGTTTACAGGAACTTGTCCTTGAGAAAGTATATAACTCATTATGGATGAATTGTCGACTAGTCGCATCTGAGTAATCAGTACTCCTCCCATCTGAATCACTCATTTAGCCTTTTTTTGCCTCCTGAGAAATTGTCTAGCTATAATAACATCGTTAATATTATATATACAATATGCAATAGAGCTATAATATTGCATGTGAATTGAATTTTTGTGTTCCATCATATTTTGTGTTCTTATTTTCAGAGAACTGTATATTATTTTAAATTTATTTTAATTGGCAAGTACTTTTGATACTTTATGACTATATGGCTCAAATACATTAACACGTAATTTTACATATATTAGCTCATTTAATTTAATTTGCGGTTGTACTGGACATTTACATTGTCCGCCATGCCCAGCCTTACGAACATAGCTGTGTTTTTTTGACCACCCGCATTTCCTCAGCCACAGCTAACTGGATGCTAGTGGGAGAAAACACATCACCCATATGTAGACTTTTCACAACTCACCAACATACTATGAAGTAGCCTGGTATGAAATGAAAATATCCTCTTTCATTTCCTTTCAGGTTGAGGAATGAGGACTTCAGAGGATTTGGGCTCTCTCCTTTCCAAGAATTTGAATTGGGAAATACTTCAAGAATAAGTCAGAACAGAAGTTAAATGAATGCCTGGTTACAGGAGCCATGAGGAAATCTAGACCAGAGATCAGGAAATTATCTATAAAGAGCCAAATAGGTTTAGTGGACCGCATGGTTTCTGTGGCAAATACTCAACTAATGCCATTGTAGTCAAAAGAGACCACAGACGATAGTAAATGGAGGAAGGAGTATGACTATGTTCCAATAAAACTTTATTTACAAAAAACAGTGGCAGCCCACATTTGTCCCACAGGCCAAAGTTTGCCAATCCCTGGTCTAGACCATTAGGTGGGGCCATGAGAGTTCATGACAGGCTAAAATGATAAGAAATCAAGAACTATGTGGTGAAGAGAAAATACTGATGATAGAGAGGAAGGATTGGCAGGTCATAATAGGAAACACAAGTGGGCAGTGGAGTAGTCTTGGAGAGGGTGGCCAACTCAAATTAATGGCAGGTACTACAGTGAAGATCCATGAAATGCTGCTGAGTGTTCCTCAAGGTTGCTATGGATTCAGTTCCAGTTCCCTTGGAGGCTGCTCCTCAGAATCATGGGAGATCTCAGTCTCTTTTTTGGCACTAAATAAAATTCAGTGAGTTAAATACCATTAATCCTGTTTTACGAACAAGGAAACTTAGGTTCAGAAAGGTTAGGTGTTTGCCCAAGTCACCCCGCTGCTGAGCAGTAGTCAGGGTATACACATAGGTCTTCTGACTCTTAAATTTAGAATGATTTTCACTATACCCTCAAACCAATACTCTAGTGAACTTCAAAATTGCTACCTAACAAAACTCTGTAATCCAGAAAACAAAGACTGAAACTGTAATGTAAACAACCATCTATTCCCTTATAAATTTTAAGTGTCTTTAATAAGGCAGCGTGGAAATTTTGGTATGCCACCGTGATAGATAATATCCAAAGATGACCACATCAGTTCCTCTTCTCCTCATATACACACACACTGCTCCTTATACCGGGAGATAAGTTTATTTCCTCTTCCCTTGAATCTGGGCTGGCCTTTTGGCTTCCTTTAACCAATGGAATGTAGAAGCAACATTCTGAGAATCTGAGCCCACGCCTTAAGAGAACTCACATTCTATTTCCTCCCATTGGAACCCAGCCAGTATGCTGTTGAGGGAGTCTGGACTAGGCCACCTAAAGGCCACCCAAAGAGAGACCCTAGAGAATAAGAAGTCATCTTAGGTGTTCCAGCCCCAGATGAGCTCACATGCATGAGATTCCAAATGAGATCAGCAGAACTACCCGGCTGAACTCCGGTCAACTCACAGAATCATGAGAAATAATAGATAAGCCTTATTTAAGCCACTGTGTTTGGAGGAGGGGGGTTGTTATGCAACAATGGATGTGATACACTACTCTTATTTTAAAAACTTAATTGGGTGTAGACTAAATCCAAATAGGAAGTATTTTCCAGAATGTGTTCTGTAGGGTGTATTACATTTTCCTTAAGGATTTTGTTTGTTTTGCTGAAAAAAGAAGTTTGGGAAACACAGAATTAAACAAAGTTAAACAGTTTTTTTTTTTTTAAGGTGGGACTTTGCACCAATAACTTTCTCCAATAACTTATGAGTATTTTCAAGCATACAGAAAAGCTGAAAGAATTATAGAGTGAACATATAGGTACCCACCACCTAGAGTCTATAATTAGCAATTTGCCATGTTTGCTTTATCCCATTTCTATTTATTCATCCCTTTCTTCATCAAATACCCCATCTTAAATTTTTATACATTTCAAAATGTTACAAACATCAGTAAATTGGCATGGGTAGACATTCTTAGTTTGTTCACTATCATAGAGGGAAAGCATTCAATATTTTATCATTAAGTATGTCATAGGTCCCTTCATCAGGTTGAAAATTTTCATTTGCAGAATTCTTTTTAAAGCCATGAATTGGTTAAATTCTGTCAAAAGGTTTGTCTGCATCTACTGAAATAATCATATTGTTTTTCTCCTTAGGTCTGTTAATATAACGGTGAAATACACTGGTTTATGAACGTTGAACCAATTTTGTACTCTTGTCATGTGTGTTACAGCTACATATATTATAAACCAATAACAGAGTTAAAAGTTTTGCTTTATATAATCGTATGTAATTTAAAGAAATAAAGAAGTACTGTATCCATGTTGCTCAGGCTATATTTCAAATTTAGAAAGTCTTCTTACCAAAACAATAAAAAAGGGAAAGAAAGAAATGAAGAAATTTTAAAAAATAGCCTTCTAAAAGTTATCCACATATTTATCATTTCCAGTGTTCATCACCCTCCTGAAGTCTCCGTTTCCAACTGGCATCCTTTACCCTCCTGCTGGAGAACTTCCCTTAGTGTTTCTTTTGTGCAGGTCTGCTGATGATAAAGTCTTCTTGTTTTCATTTTTCTGAAAATATCCATATAATTTTTGTTTTTGAAGAATTTAGTTAGTAGATATAAAATTCTGGGTTGGCAGACATTTTGTTTCAGCACTCTAAAGATGTCCTTCTACTGTGTTCTGGCCTCAGTAATTTATGATGTTTAAACAGTAGTCCTTTGTGTTATTGTTCCCGTGTATATAATGTGTCTTTTGTTCCTGGCTGCTTTCAAGATTTTCTCTTCATTTCTGGTTTTCAGCAGTTTAATAGTTGTGATATATCTGGGTGTAAGCCATTTTTTTTTTAATTTTAATTTTTTAATTTTTTATTTTTTTATTTAAAACATTTTTTTATGTTTATTTATTTTTGAGAGACAGAGTATGAATGGGGAAGGGGCAGAATGAGAGGGAGACACAGAATCCGAAGCCTCCAGGCTCTGAGCTGTCAGCACAGAGCTCAATGCGGGGCTTGAACTCATGAACTGTGAGATCACGACCTGAGCTGAAATCAGAAGTTTAACCAACTGAGCCACCCAGGCTCCCCTAGGCTTTTTTTTTTTTTTTTTAATCATGCTTTGAGTTTATTGAATTTCTTGAATCTATAAACTGATGTCTTTTATCAAATTTGGGACATTTTTAGCTATTATGTTTTCAAATATTTTACTGCCCCATTCTCTCTTCTCATTTTAGAATTCCACTTATAATGCGTTTGCGTTTTTGATATTGTTCCCAGGTCATTGAGGTTCTGTTAGTGTTTAAAAACTGTATACATTTTTAAGCAAATGAAAACTCAAGTTATTTTACATTTGTATAGATATTATATATTCCCTCTTCTTTACTTTTAAAAGAACTTTTTATTTTGAAAGAATTATAGATTCACAAGAAGTTGCAAAGATAGTACAAAGGTGTCTTGTATCTTCCTGATCCAGTTTGCATACCAATGGTTATATCTTACATAAGAATAACACGATATAGAAATTGATATTGGTAGGGGCGCCTGGGTGGCTCAGTCGGTTAAGCGGCTGACTTCGGCTCAGGTCATGATCTCGCGGTCTGTGAGTTCGAGCCCCGCATCGGGCTCTGTGCTGACAGCTCAGAGCCTAGAGCCTGTTTCAGATTCTGTGTCTCCCTCTCTCTGACCCTCCCCTGTTCATGCTCTGTCTCTCTCTGTCTCAAAAATAAGTAAACATTAAAAAAATTTTTTTAAAAATTGATATTGGTACAATGTGTGTATATAGTTCTATGATAGTTTACCATGTGTAGACTTGTGACCACTACCACAGTCAATATACGGAACTTTTTTTTTACTTTATTTATTTATTTATTTATTTTAAAGTAGGCTCCATGGGGCGCCTGTGTGGCTCAGTCGGTTAAGTGTCTGACTTCGGCTCAGGTCATGATCTCACAGTTCGTGGGTTTGAGCCCCGCATTGGGCTCCATGCTGACAGCTTAGAGCCTGGAGCCTGCTTTGATTCTGTGTCTCCCTCTCTCTCTCTGCCCCTCACCTGCTCCCACTCTGTCTCCCTCTCTCTAAAAAATAAAGAAACATAAAAAAAAATTTTTTTTAATAATAATGTAGGCTCCATGCCCAAAGTGGGGCCTGAATTCATGACCCTGAGATTAAGAGTTGCTTACTCTACTGCTGGGCCAGCCAGACATCTCCAAGATACAGAACTCTTGCATCACCACAAAGATCTTTCTCATGTTACTCCTTTATATTCACACCCATCACCTCTCCCCCCCATACCATTTACATCCTTTTACCCTCCCCGTTTATAATGTAGTTATCTTAAATACTTCTTCTACCTATTAAGAATCACATCCAACAGTATTATAATTTTTGTTTCAACCATCAAAGAAAATTTAGGAAACGCATTGAGGAGGAAATTTGTATTTGTCTCATCTATTTACTCTCTTCATTGTTCTTCCTTCCTGATTGATGTTCCAAGATTCCTTCCGGTTTAGAGAACTTTCTTTAGCTATCCTTTTAGGGTAAGTGTGCTGGCAACAAGTCTCTTAAGTTTCCCTTCGTCTGAGAATGATTTTATTTCCTCTTCATTTCTGAAAGACATTTTCAGTGAATATTGAATTATGGATTGATAGTTTTTCTTTTAGCACTTGAGAAATGTAATGCTGTCTGTTCCTTTTGGGCTCCATAGTTTCTAATAAGAAATCTGTGATCATTTAAATTGTTCTTCTTGGGGCGCCTGGGTGGCTCAGTCCGTTAAGCATCCGACTTCGGCTCAGGTCATGATCTCACGGTCCGTGGGTTCGAGCCCTGCGTCGGGCTCTGTGCTGACAGCTCAGAGCCTGGAGCCTGCTTCAGATTCTGTGTCTCCCTCTCTCTCTGACCCTCCCCCGTTCATGCTCTGTCTCTCTCTGTCTCAAAAATAAATAAAACATTAAAAAAATTTTTTTAAAATTGTTTTTCTTTTATAAGGAGGGTGCGTTTTTTCTCTTGGTGCTTTCAAGATTTTGTCTTTGTCTTTTTTCTTTTGGAAGTTTGATTCTGATGTGTCTTGGTATGGATTTCATTGTCCATTCATTACATGCATATTTGCATTTATATCCCCGAGCATAGTTACAATAGCTGCCTTATAATCTTTGTTTATTAATATCACTGTCTGCCTCATTTGGATCATTTTGAGATGAGTTTCTATTGGTTGCCCTTTTCTCTTGAATATGGGCTACATTTAGCTATTTCTTTGTACGTCTAACAACTTTTATTGTATGCTGGACATTGAGTGTGGTTGAAGAGTCTGCAGGTTATGTTATATTCCTCTAAAGAAAATTGACTTTTGTTTTAATAAGCAGTTACGTTGGTTACGACTCAATCTGTACGCTCTGTTTACACTGAAGCAAGCAGCAGCTGAAATCTCTGCTCTGTTCGTTTAGTCTTAGATTGGTCACTCAGTCTGCCCTATGCTATGTATAGCTCAGGGTTAGCCAGAGATGTGAGTAGAGTTTTTGTGCAGAATTTAAGTCTATGCTTAGAAGCTCTCTTCTTTCCAGGGTTCTCTCCTTAGATTCAAGCTGCTGTTGTCACACTGAATTTAGTTTGCTTATTCTTAAAGCCGGTAAACCTGATCTGGGTTTTAGAGGAAATGTTGACTTTAGCTGGGCAGACAAGGCATGGTGATATTTAGGTCTGTTTTACCAGATCCTGACCATCTTGTAAGCTATTTTAGAACAGAGATTGGTCCTACTTTAAGCAGGAAATCGCTACTTAGGAAAAACCCTCCCTGGTTCCTGTTTCTTCTTCTTTGCTCCTGCTCCCAGCACCCCTTGGTCTGACTGAAGCATTTCTCCTCAGAGCCTTCAAAGAATCCTGCTCCTGCCACTAGCTCTTTTTATCAGGCTGTATCTATTGCTCATTATCTCTCCCTCGCTGATTTCTATAAGTGTTGGAGAGATGGGATTTGTACTCCCAGGCTTATGGTAGGGCCAGATAGATATATGTTGAATGTCTATGAAAGTTTAATCAACAAGATAAGCAGACTATGAGAGCAAGAGAGATGGTCAGTGGTGGATAAGAGAAACAAGCATGGGGCAGCAGAACTGGTGAGAGCTGCTATCCCTTTTGTGGTCAGACAGAAGGGGTTGTTGTTTGGCCCTAAGCTGAATTAAATCTCCCTTCCTGTCTCACTGGCATTTTTTAAAAAATCTCTTCACTCCTCAGTTTCTCGGTTTCCTAACCCTACTATTTTGCTCTTATCAAAAGCCATTCATATTAATGTGCATGGCAAGATGAAGACTGGAGAGGGCACCTCTAATATGAAGCAATTTTCTTGGAACCACTTGGAGAGCTTAATATGTGTCCACAGTGGACTAGTGTCTGCCTCCACCTGGAGAACGTAAAGGGTGGAGAGACAGGCTAGTTAGCTTTTCAAATGGTGGGGGCAGAGAGGCCACTGCTACACTGGGAGAGGCCTGCAGATCCAGAGGCTGTTGGGCAAAAAGTTCATCTCCAGTCCACAAGGCACTTACTCTGTCCTTAGCTAGCACCTAGAAATCTGGTGATATCTAGGGCATTTCTACTTTAAGAGGGTCTTTTGCCTTTTTAGGTAGCCCTCTTAGAGAAGACCTAAGATGACTTCTTGCTGTATACCGCCCTTGGGTCCGTATCTCTTCTTACAGAGATGTGGACTTTCTTCCATGATAATCTGCATAGAGAACAGTCTTGGATCCCAGAGAATAAATTTTTAATTATGGAGTGCTAAGCTTTAGGCAGCTAGAAAAAGGAAGACAGTATGAGCTGAACACGGCCCTCCTCATTCACCAGGAAGACACAACCCATAAGGCCACCCATTATAAAGACAGGCAAATTTGGGTGGAAAGGATGCTGGATAAGTGAGGTGTATTGGTTCCCACAGTCTGTCAATCTCTGCTCTTATTGGAGGTAGCCCAATATGCTAATGTATATTGCAAATCTGGATAAGAGGGTAGGCATATTTTGTTTTTTAAAAAAAGACAACACATGTGATATTACCTAAGTTTTCTTATTCAGATCTTACTATAGTTAGGGAGTCAGCTACCATCACTTTCCTTCTGGTAGAGACCTGAGGATGTGTGAAGGACGAATGAAGTTTACGGGGTAAAAAGAGGAAGTCTATGAGTGATTGAAGAATGCCCCATTAGGGTGGATTTTTTGGAAGCAGAGGAGGCTTTCTCATTGACTTTTAAGTACATTTGGCCATCTTTGATTGGTTCAATATCTACTGGTATATACCTGGGAAATCTCTAGGCTGAGTGGAGTCCTATGGGTTTTGTTTCAACTGGAAGGACATCTGGTCCTCAGCCTCAGGATCAGAATCTTACATAAGCATTTCCTCCTTTTGGTCAATGTTATGGTAGAAATTTAACTTGGAGCCCAGTCCATATATAAATGTTTTACATGTACTTCTATCACTGTTCTTTCCCCTTCCACTGTGGCTCAGCTGGGGGAAAGTGGAGAGAGGTGAAAGCATCCTTGCCTCTCCCAGCTTGACCCAGCTCCCTCTCTCTCCTATCAGAACTCCTCTTTCCCCTCATGTTTCTGGCTAGGGGGCAGACTATGAAAGATTCTGGGCCCAGTGAACTCACCTGGAACACTCAAATAGAGGAAGGAAAGCAAAAGAGGGCCGAGGTAAGGGAAGAAGTAACAGCTTTTAAGTGTGACTTTACTCACTCCAGAAGGAGCAAAAGTACAAGTATAATTCAAGCATGTGCAAAAGTTTGGAGTGGTGATCATGATTCAGGCCCCATGGATGGAAAATTATCCCTGGCCTTCCACTCCCACGCCCAGTCTCTCTCTTCCCTCTCTCTCTCTCTCTATCACACAAACACACACACACACACACACACCCATCTCTCCCTAACATGTAGTTTATCAGTTTAAATCAGCATGCAAAGCTGGATATGTTTCTTTGTTTCATTAAAAAGATTTTTAAAACATTCTATTTCTACCCTGCAAAATGATATTACATTTATAAAGTTGTTCTCCTCACCTCCCATTCAATTCCCTGACTCCGATCTTACCAAGTACCAATATTTGATTGATTTTGAGAAGAAAACCCCGCAAGATCTACAGGTTATGAAAATCTTTTTTCCTCCACAGATTAGGAAAAGGGCGCTGAGGTCAGATGTTCAAGATCCATTTTCCCCCGGAGGTCTGGTGGATCCTGGTTCCCAGAGGCAACACAATGCACACAGCCGTGCTCTCTCTTTCATTCCCTCTTATATCCAGAGCAATGGACTGCAGGTGAGGTGCAACAGGAGACTGAGAATCACTACTGTGGTGATCATCGGTATGGCAAATCATCTTTAAGGATTTCTTGTCTTGGGGCACCTGGGTAGCTCCTTCAATTAAACTCTTAATTTCAGCTCAGGTCACAATCTCACAGTTTGTGGGACTGAGCCCCATGTTGGGCTCTGCCCTGATAGAGTGGAGCCTGCATGGGATTCTCTCTCTCCCTCTCTCTCTCTCTCTCTCCTCCCCCACTCATGCGTATGTGTGTGCTTTCTCTCTCTCTCTCAAAATAAATAAACTTTAAAAAAATAAAGATTTCTTATCTTTGGAAACAATGTACGATAGAAAGAGAGTGGACAAATACAATGTCATACTATAAAAAGCTATGTGGCCATAAATTATTGTATAGGTAAGTATTTAACAATATGGAGAACTGTTCATAAAATATTAAGAAAAATAAATATTATATAAGACAATTTGTAAATGTTAATGTGCATTATGTCTCTCTCTCTCCCTATAATCTACCTATCTATCCATATATATATGTACACATATGGTTATATGGTTCTCACTGGGACAGTATAGGATAATGGATATTTTAAATATCTCTCTTTTTAGGGTGCCTGGGTGGCTCAGTCAATTAAGCATCCAACTTCGGCTCAGGTCATGATCTTACAGCTCGTGAGTTCAAACCCCGCATTGGGCTCTGTGCTGACAGCTCAGAGCCTGGAACCTGCTTTGGATTTTGTGTCTCTGTCTCTCTGCCCCTCCCCCACTTGTTCTCTCTCTCTCTCTCTCTCTCTCTCTCAAAAATAAATAAACATTAAAAAATTTTTTTAAATATCTTTTTGTTTTATCTGTATTTCCTACAATCAACGTGTATTGCATCTATGTTAAGAAAAACATCACAAATATTTAAAAATATGTATTATCAGAAATCCATCTGTCCAGTTGACATCATCCAAATCTTTGTTTAGTCTCATTTAACAAGAAATAAAAGCAATATTTTTAAAACCAAGATAAGTAATTTCTCAACACCGGGAAAGAGGAACCAAAGCATTTGCCAAGAGCCCAACTTGGTCAGACACCAGACTGGCCTGAGGACCCATTTGTTCTGCAGTACTGATGCTCCTCAGATCTGGAAGCATCAACATTCTCAAGGCTTTCAAAAGTAATGTAAATTACCTGAAGCTGGTCAGTATCGAATCTTCTCAACTGGATAGAACAGAAAGATCTGGATTCTTGTAAGAACTCCGTCATGGTCCAGGAATGTAACCTTGGACAAGCCACTTGATCTCTCCATCTTCTGCAAAAACAGGCCCTTCTTTTTCACTCACCAATGATTCATGGAGGTGCTCCTCTGTGCATAGGCATTATCTGTAGGCACTGCCCTAGGCTCATGCTAGAATGCTATGAATCTGTGTTATTTTATAGACGTGCCCTCAATTTAGCTTATACCACCATTGCCATGCTTCAGCACAGAGTTATCCAGAATTGTCAGACCTTAAGAGTAGAGCAGAACTTTTGTAATCTAAGTATTGAGAGTTCCAGGAAGAGGAGAAAATTAGTGTGGGCTTTTTAAAGGTGACAAAAGAGTCAGACTGGGGTAAGAAATAAACTGAACGAAGAGTTACAGATTGTAATCCACTTGGCTTAGCACAATGTGGAGGAAGGGGACAAAAGGGAGAACCCCTGAGAAAAAGCAATGGGGAAAATTATTGATCATTGTACTAAATTCCCAAGCCTAATAGTCTAAATGCCTTATTTCCCCTCAACGTACAATTCATTATTCTTTTCAGGCAAGAACAATCTGAACCAAACAATGTTCCTGTGTTTTCTATTATTGCAAGAGAGAGAGAGATTAAATCAAACATCTTTGTCCTTGAATATTTAATATCGTACATAATGGTAAGATCATAGGATTTGACAAATATAGGAAACATGGGCCCAAATCAATAGACTGGTGCTTTGTTCCAGAAAAACTGCACAGAATAAACATGACCATAAAGAACATAATAGGGTCAGGAAAAGTAATTTTTACACTTCTCAGAAGATATTTAGATACATTACTAGACATAGCATTTTCATTTGGTTTTGGTATATCATAATTTGATTGCTTTTCTGCATTGCACAACATGCTTACCCAGAAAATTCAAAGGCCCACCGGTAGTAAAAAACTAGTTGAAAAATGTTCAGGGGCGCCTGGGTGGCTGAGTCGGTTAAGCGTCTGACTTCAGCTCAGGTCATGATCTCACAGTCCGTGAGTTCGAGCCCCGCGTGGGGCTCTGGGCTGACAGCTCAGAGCCTGGAGCCTGCTTTGGATTCTGTGTTTCCGTCTCTCTCTGCCCCTCCCCTGCTCATGCTCTGTCTCTCTCTGTCTCAAAAATAAATAAAAACATTAAAAAAGTTTTTTTTTAAAAAGAAAAATGTTCACATAAGGACAGGTACTGACACTCAGATGTCACAGACACAGATAAAAGTCATGTAAGAAAAAGAAATATGAGGTATTAAATAAGGGAAACTGACCACTAATCAGAAATTTAACGATGAGAACAGAAATTCCTTTGGGCAAAAGTTGGTAAACACATTCCCATTTTATGAGACTCCTAAGAGCCCAAGGTCATGGAAAGCAAACTAGTTGAAACAATGTCATGTTATTTTAAAGAAACTTCACTGTGCTCAGTTGTCTTAGCCAAATACAGGGGTGGTAAAGTAAAAGTGCATTGTACATCAAAGTAAAGAGTGGAAAGTCAAACCTAGTTAGATGCTCCGAGGTCAGGATTGAAGATATTTCTGGCCACTGTGACAGTTTGATTCATTAAATGAACACTAACAGTGAAATGAACTCATTTTTCATTATATAAAAATGCAACAGTGTTCCTTGATTCATAACTACGTGGTTCTTTTACTTGTGTTAAGAAGTTAAGAAAGCTCAATTGAGATCATACTAATATTTAGTCTTTCGAATCCAGAAGTGTGCCATCTGAGGATTTTTGTAGCTATTACATGCATGGACAGGTGCTCTGTACATATTCTAGCATTACTGGAGTATTTTGTATGTGCAAAGACTTGCTAGAAAACTTCTGCTCTTGCCTCTCTCTCCTTCACACATCTACATCGCGGCTTTCCTAAGTAAAATGTTGTAGCATTATAATACCTTATGGGTGTACATTATATATTATGTCATTAAATACGTGAAGTACATTTTATGGTCCCGAGCCTTATCACTTACTAGTTGTAAGATCTTCAGCAAGTCTGTTTCTGAATTACAGCTTCTACATCTGTAAAATGGAGCTAAGAATACCTTTTTATTGGTGGTTTTATACAGTTTCTGGAAGTTTTTGACACTCCTCCCATTGAAAGGTGGAGTTCATTTCTGCTCCCTTAAATATGGGCCAGACTCGGTGACTCATGTCTAAAGAATGGAATGTGGCAGAAATAATACCATGTGACTTCTCAGACTAAATTTCCCTTGGCTGTCTCCCTTGTAATGATTGCTCTTGGAAGCCAACCATTTCACCATTTGGTAAAAAAGCCAAGCCACCACAAGGAAAGCTCATGCACAGGTTTTCCAACAGTTCCGGATGAACTTGCAGATGACAACCAACATCAGCTAACAGACATGTGAGTGAGTTTTCAGATTATTCTAGCCCCCACTCTTTGAGCCACCCCAGCTGACACTAGGCACAGCAGAGATAACCGGTCTCCTCCGAGTTCTTCCAAAATAATGAGTAAGTGGATGTTGTCACTGTTTTAAGCCATTAAGTGTTGGGGTGGTTGGTTAGGCAGCGACAAACAACTGGAACCGATTTTGCTAACGTAATAAAACTGAAAACATGCGGCAATGACTTCGGGACTGGTCAGAAGGCAGAATTTGGGAAGGTCTTCAAGAAACTGTCAGTGGACGCTTCACGGTTTTTGGAGACATCATTGGTTAGGGTTGACAGGAAAGTGAGGAAAATGTTATCATCAGAAGCTGACATATAGTGGTAGAAAGTTCAGCAACACTGTCATCTGTGGTTATATGGAAAATAGAAATTACACAAATTAACTGCATGGCCAAAGGAGACTTTCAGAGAGAGCACCGAGTGCTGCCTGGGTTTTCTAACTGACTATAGTAAGAGGCAAAGGAAGAGAGATAAGAAAGAACTGTTGCATAGTATAGGAGCCAGGAATTGCTGGATTCAAAAATCTCGGCTCCAGGGGCACCTGCGTGGCCTAGTGGTTTAAGCCTCCGACTTCAGTTCAGGTCATAGTCTCACAGCTCATGGGTTCAAGCCCCGCGGCAGGCTCTGGCTGACGATTCAAAGGCTGGAGCCTGCTTTGGAGTCTGTGTCTCCCTCTCTCTCTCTCTGCTTCTCCTCCGTTTGAGCTCTGTCTCTGTCTCTCTCAAAAATAAATAAAACATTAAAAATTTAAAATAAATAAATAAATAACAGCTCCTCTTTCCCCGCCTCTCCAAATGGCAAAGGAAATGGCTTCCAGGTGAAGATCAAATTCAGAGTGTTACCTGGAAAACAGTTCAAAGGCAAAGCCACCAGTTGACTACAAAACTGGCAAGACCTCACAAAGATTTCAGGCGTTGCTTCATCGACCTTTGCAAGCAGACGAAAGGCATGCAAGGCATGCAAACCGAAAGGGTGTTACCAGACAACAGCTTTGGAGAATCTAAGGTACAGAAGGGCTAAGCGACACTTATGCAAGTGGCTTTTGTCTTTGTTAGTTATCCACTGATTGATAAGAAGCCTACAGCGTTTTAAAAAAAAATTTTTTTTACACTTATTTATTTTTGAGAAACAGAGTGAGACAAAGCGTGAGCGGGGGAAGGGGCAGAGAGAGAAGGAGACACAGAATCTGAAGCAGGCTCCAGGCTCTGAGCAATTGGTCAGCACAGAGCCTGATGTGGGGCTCGAACCCACAAACTGTGAGATCGTGACCTGAGCCGAAGTCCCACGCTCAACCGACTGAGCCACACAGGTGCCCCACCTACAATGTTTTTTAAAAGAATTACAGTCGGCTTAGACTGAGAGGGACATTCAGGCCGTCGGTCCCCAGACTCCTAAGGGCAGAGCGCCGCCTAAACAACTATTAGCCCCAAACGTGCTACTTTCAGCGGAGAAGGACAGGCTCCAAGGGTGGAACCGAGAGCTCGGAGGGCGGAGCCAAAAGCTACGTCCCGGAAGTGGGACTGAGGCCTAATTGAACTGGCGCCGCGCTCCCCGGTGGTATCAGAGCGGTGGCTGCATGCCTCCCATTTTTCTCTTTTTTGAACAGCAGTGTGCACAGTGCTTATCCTGGGCGTGTCCCACCACTGTGTATTAGATGCGGTTGGCAGATGGCTTGTCTCTTGATTCATGGGTCTTCAGATTGCCAGGAGCTTCGTCTGGAGAACAGTACCCAAGGAGCCTCTGCTGCTGGACCTGATTTATGTGTCCAGATCGCACCCTCAAGCCTGAGCGTGAGGCTACAGCAGGTGCAGCGTTTAAGGGGTCTAGGTACAGGGCGGGGCTGGTGGGGAGTGGTTGGGGGAGGTGATGAGCGTATTTTGCATGTAGGACGAAATGTAAATAGTTTATGTGCAATGGGTGAATTGTGATAATCTTAAAACATGTCCACAAATTATTTGAAATTCTTCCCGACAAAAAATACAGCTTAATTCCTCCCTGTTTTGAACCATAATTGGCCCCAGTGATTTGCTTCTAACAAGTACAATACACTGTGTGATTTCTCAGACAACATCACAAAACGAGAGACAGCTTTCACCTTGTTTTCTTTCTTCTTGGGATGTCTGCCTTTGGAACCCAGCCACCATTTTGGTAGGAAGCCAAGCAGCCACATGGAAAGGCTGTGTGTAGGTGTCTGGCCCCAGCTCCACCCAAGGTCCTGGCTCACAGCCAGTATCAACAAGCCTGCTGTGAGTAAGCAAGTTTTGAGCCGGCCTCAGCCACCAGTCTCAAGTCACCCCAGATGATGGCGTAGGACAGAAACTGTCCTTGCTCAGAGCTGTCCAAATTACAAATTCACAAGAAAAATAAATGCGGTTATTGTTTTAAGGCACTACGGCTTGGGGTGGTTTGTTATGCAGTGGCAGATACCCGGGTACTGACATGGAAACATCTACTAAAAATGTTCTAATGTCTAAACAAAACCTTGTGACAATTACATCATTTTATGCATTGTAAGTTACAACTGCTTTATGGTCCCTGGCTTTATCACTTCCTAGCGCTGGGGTCTTCGGTAAGTCAGTCTCCTGAGGTTTTCTGCAACTGTAAGATAGAGATAAAAATACTTGTCTTTTAAAAAATCATTTATGAAGCAACAAGGAAAATGATCTATTGTAGGTTATAAAACTAGATTCAAATGATTACAACTTTAAAAATGTGTAGGTGAGAAATAAGTGGATTCTATTAGTGGGCTTGAAAGCAACTTTCCTTCGGGGGGCACCTAGGTGGCTCAGTCAGTTAAGCGTTGGACTCTAGATTGCAGCTCGGGTCATGAGTTAGAGCCCCACATGGGGCTCTGTGTGAAGCCTGGTTGGGATTCTGTCTGTCTGCCTCCCCCACCCTTCCTGCTTGCTAAACTTTTTAAAAATAATTTTCCTTCTATTTTCCAAATTTCTGTAAGATTATTTGCTTTAGTAATCAAAAAAATGTAAGTGCTAAAAAAAAAAAAAAAAAAAATCCCCTTGTGCATTCCCAGCCCAAACCCAGGGAATGGGTTGGGTCATTTCTTCTCACTGACCTCCCTGCTGGTTCAATCATGTAAAGTGTCTTGTAAGAGTAACAGAGACAAAACAACATCCTGTTACTTGGGGTTTGGAAGTCAATGAAGGGCTGACTCCAGAACCCAGATATCCTGCCTCCCTAGCCAGTGCACCATTCCCTCACACTGTACCTCTCAATAAGAGTTAGTTTTCACCTATATGGGCTACACATTAAAACCAATGTCAAGTTAAATGCTCTTCTTTTAAATAACCAGAAGTCCCAGCTGTCTGAGCTCAGAGGCCATGTAATCCAGTGGTCAGGGGAGTTGGTCAAAATGCGTGGGTTGGAAACCTGCCTCCTTCATGTATTATCTGGGGTCTTTGCAGATGTACGTAAGGATTTTTTTTTTTTTAGACTGTGCGAGCAGGGGAGGGAACAGAGGGGTGGAAAGAGATAAAGAGAAAGAGAGAGAGGGTGAGAGAGCAAATGTTAAGCAAATGTTAATCTACCACGCTCAGTGTAGAGCCCGACATGGGGCTCCATCCCACAACCCTGGGATCGAGACCTGAGCCGAAATCAAGAGTCAGATGCTCAACTGCAACTGACTTAGCCACCCAGGTGCCCCATAAAGATCTTGAGAGGAAATCATCCTGGATTACAGAGACGGGCCGTAAATCCACTGGTTAGTGTTCTTATAAGAGAGGAAGACAGAGAAAGCAAAACCCCATGTAAAGATCGACTAGAGACTCGGGTTATGTAGCCACAGACTGAGGAATATCTGGAGCCAGAAGAAGCAAAGAAGGGATTCTCCCTTAGGGCCTCAGAGGGAACACAGCCCTGTGGACACCTTGATTTCGGGCTCCTAGCCCGCAGAACTGCGAGAGAATACATTTCGTTGTTTTGTGGTAATTTGTTACGGCAGCTCCGGCAAACTACCGGAGTGGATGAAGCTCAGTCACAACACTGGACGAAAAAAACACTGAGGTTACAGGGGGAAAATGATATTTAAATAAAGTTTTTAAAACATGCAAACTGATACTTTAGATTATTTATAGGTACATGTAAATAAAAGCATAAAGAAACAAGTGGGAATGATAAGCACCAGATCTAGGGATTGGGAACCGTGAGGAAAGAAGGGCACACAATGGGGGTTCACAGAGGGCTTCAGCTGTGTTGATGATACTGAGTTTCTTTTTAAGAGGGAGAGAGAGGGCGCACGTGAGCAAGGGGCATAGAGAGAGAGAGAGAATTCCACGAGAGGTAGAGAGAGAGATGTGGGGCTCACCCGAAGCAGGGCTCAAGCTCACCTGATGTGGGACTGGAACTCATGAACCTGATAATGGCCTGAGCTTAATGACTGGGCCACCCAGGCGCCCGATAATACTGGGTTTCTGAAGTGGAGTGGTCAGGTCAAGCATGATCAATATCCTGTTTTTAATACCATTGTGTAGGACTAAACTATTTCATGATTAAATTTAAAATAACATTTGAAAGGAGAAAGGAGAAGGACGTGAAGGGAGGTGGATAGCCTCGAAGGTGGTGAACCTCCTTCTCGGGTAGCACATGACCTTTCAAATGTCAGCCAGAACAACATGATTTGGTGTGAGTGTTATCTCCCGACGCTTAATAAGCAGTTGAAAAGCACTTTGTTAATATTCAGAGTTCTGATGTCGTTTATAAATAATTCCAATAGTAACCTTTTTCATTGGAAAAACACCTGTATAGTGCTGACTCTGATTACTCCCTGTGGATCTTGCTTAGCTAAAAATTAATATATCATACTTTCTAGAATGACAGACTGTGGGCTGGAATCAGAGAAAACAGTAATTTATAAGATGGAGTAATTACTGGACGATCCAGGTACTATTTACTGACTTTCTTCTTCTTTGTTCTCAAGCCAGCAAAATTATCGAGTCCACATTCCCAGAGTCCTTTTATTAGCCTTAATCTTAGGTTGTCTATCAAAAACAATACTGTTGTGGATTAATAAACACCACAAGCCCATAATAAGCGGCACAGGCCCTTCGTCCTCTGCGGTAATAAGTGAGCTCAGCTGAAGCATTATCAAAGTGTGACTGACTAGCTGGGCTTTTGGGCGCTTGCTCCCTTGGCATGACTGAGGCCACCTCCCTGGCTGTGCTATTTGGAATATCCACCAGGTGGCAGCAACTCCTTGGCTGCCAACCAGTGGCCTCCAAGGACAACTGAGGCCGCCATTGACTTCCTCCTCACCAGTTGGGCGGTTGTGGTGTCAAAGTTAGATTTAGTGGTTTCTCTTTGAGCTGGGATTTAGAAAAACATTGCGACCATTTTCAATTAGAAAGTATTCAGGTTTAATCAGAACTAACATAAACAATAATTTGATATGGGATATATGCAGTCTCACATTCTTTCCCTTTTTTTCAGTACACTTGGTGAAATACTTTATTATTTTTAAAACATTCCTATTTCCCACAGTGCACTAGGCATGTGATCATTTTAAATAATGAGCCATGTATATTGTGAAGGTACAGTGGAAGTCAACATCTATAATAATCAAAGAAACAGGTAATCTTTCAAACAATTTGAATTTTATGAAGGGCAGAATCATGACAGCAGGTAAAATACGGCTGGTTCCAGTGGTCTCTTCTTGTAGAGCACTATTGCTAAAATCCAGATTCAGCTGGGAAATGTCACATCAAGTCTCTAGTTTCCTTATTCTGTTTACAGTGCCCAGATTCAGAAGCTCTGAACCCTTAAGCACCCTAAAAGGTCCCTAAAAGAATGATTAAGATCATTGTCCTCAGAAATTTCTGAGCTTACACAGGCTAATTTTCAATTGAAGGAAGACTCTCTCACATCCCTCAGCTATAAAAATTCTAAGCATGTTTGAGATGTATAAAGAAAAATAACCATGAACTAGAAAAATGCCTTCTCTAAACTAAACATAAATGTAGAACACTAGAAGAAATGTGGTGACAGAGCTACCCCTGGCTTTGGCATCTGACAGATTTGAGCCCTTTCCCTAATGAACAATGGGATCTGGGGTATCTCTTCCGTGTAATGGATTTAACATTTTCTCTCTTCCTGACCTCCTGGGTCTGTGAGACTTACACAGAACAAATAATCTAGATGATCAATAAATGTTTGTTGAATATTATTAAAATAAGTATAAGTCATGGTGCCGGGTCTTTAAAAGCTGTAGTTTAATAAACAACCCTAAATATATAACCATACAGGTTTTATAACTAAAACATAAGGCAGTCCTGGTTTTCAGAAATGAACTATGGATATCCTTCCATCCATACCGAGTAGTGGTTTTCAGCTCTGGGCAGCTTTTCACAAGTCCCAGTGCCCAGGGGTTTTGGGGTGGGAACAAGCTATCATTTTCATGTTGTTTGGTTGGTTAGTTGTTTGGCTGGTTGAGCCCTCTGGGTGATAATAATAAGCAGCCAGGATTGAGAACCACTGTTCTACTGCAAAAGTAAGTTAGTGTCGTTACTGAATATTGGTTATAATTCAATCAGAGTAGAAATGAGTTTCTAGTTGAAATAATTTTCTACTATTTATGGCCAGAAGGATGGGGCTATGTCCAGATCACTTTTCTTTGTTCTGACACTTACTCTTCTATTTCCCTTTGTACAAAAGAAAAATTGCTTGATGCAGAAAATGTGAAAAGCACAATGAAAATAAAACAACAACAAAAAAGCACTCCAAATCTGTAGCCACTGAACACATTGGGGCATGTCCTTGCAGTTTCTTTTTTCTTGTGTATATATGTGTATTTTTAAAATGAAAATAGAATCAGGCCACGTTTTATAGCCAGTTTGTTTACTTGAGAATACAATGTAGTATCTTCCCATACCAATGAACTTTCTTCAGTGACATGGTTTTTAATGGTTACTTTGTAGCTATTAGATACATGATAATTTCTTTAATTTCTTATTACTTAACATTAGATTGTTTTCAATTATTCTATTATTTTTTTGCACAAAGCTCTCATAATTTCTTTGAATAAATACCCCACCTTTTTTTTTTTTTTTTAATTTTTTTTTTCAACGTTTTTTATTTATTTTTGGGACAGAGAGAGACAGAGCATGAACGGGGGAGGGGCAGAGAGAGAGGGAGACACAGAATCGGAAACAGGCTCCAGGCTCCGAGCCATCAGTCCAGAGCCTGACGCGGGGCTCGAACTCACGGACCGCGAGATCGTGACCTGGCTGAAGTCGGACGCTTAACCGACTGCGCCACCCAGGCGCCCCAATACCCCACCTTTTATATTTACTCCTGATCAGTTCGAGCAGGCTTTAGATGAATCAACAAACAGAAGGATGAGTTTCTTGGAAGTACGGTTACCAATGACCTATCTCCGCCTTCCAGAAGTACCTCCAGAATAGCTGGCTATCTTAGCCAATACTGTCAGGTAGGAAGACTCATAATTAGCTGACTATTCACTAGGTCAGCGGTTCTCAAAGTTTAATATATATACGAATCACTTGTCAAGTGCAGAGCTTGTCAAAACGCGAATCTGGGGTTGAGGCTGAGATTCTGGTTGTCTAACAGGCTCCCGGGTGATGCTGATGCTGCTGGTCAGTGGACCACACTTGAGTAGCAAGGACCAAGATTATATTCCCATTAGATCGAGTATACGTGTGTCTCATCTTTGGGTTTCCTCATAAAACACAATGATGTCCACAAATAAAGGGGCAGATATTGAACTGAATATCTATTTTCAATAATGTATTTATTCAAGCCAGTTCATTTGGACCTTGCTTTTGTAAGAAAAAATTTTGTTCTTTAGTTTTAGCATTCTCTCTAATTTCTAGATGACCACAGGCAGCTTTTCTTTCAATGTTAGAAATTCTATAAAAGAGAAAGTTCAAGGATTTATATCTGAGACTGAGATATGTCATGGATCCCAGAGGTGAATAAAGCAGCATACCCTTTCATCCATTCATTATAAGAATCTTTCCACTTTCACAGGGGCCGTTGGAAATCTGAATTGCAAAGAGTATGCTTAGTGATTGATGGGATTTTCCAGGAAATGTCACATTGTTTTTTGACCAGGAAAAACTAAATAAACAAGTACTTCACAGTTTTTGTTTTAACAAGGCAAGGTAACCCACCCTGTACTTTGAATATTGACAACACTTAACATTGAAACAACTTCTTAAAATTTATTTATTTATTTAATGTTTATTTATTTTTGAGAGAGAGACAGAGCATGAGCAGGGGAGGGGCAGAGAGAGAGAGGGAGACACAGAATCTGAAACAGGCTCCAGGCTCTGAGCTGTTAGCACAAAGCCTGACGTGGGGCTTGAACTCATGAACTGAGCCGAAGTCAGATGCTCAGCTGACAGAGCCACCCAGGTGCCCCTAAATTTATTTTTTATTTAAAAAATTTTTTTAAGTTTATTTATTTATTTTGAGAGAGACAGAGACAGCCTGAGTAGGGGAGGGACAGAGATAAAGGGAGAGAGAGAGAGAGAGAGAGAGAGAGAGAGAATCCCAAGCAGGCTCTGCACTGCCAGCACAGAGCCCCATGTAGGGCTCAAACCCACGAATTGCAAGATCATGACCTGAGCCAAAATCAAGAGTCAGGTGCTTAACTGACTGAGCTCCCAGGCACCTCAAATCCAACACACTCTTAAGAACTATTTATTTTTAGGGCATCTGGGTGGCTCAGTCAGTTAGGGGTCCAACTTCAGCTCAGGTCATGATCTCACAGTTTGTGAGTTCGAGCCCTGCATTGAGCTCTGTGCTGACAGCTTGGAGCCTGGAGCCTGTTTCAGATTCTGTGTCTTCCCCTCTCTCTGCCCCTCCCATGCTCATGCTCTGTCTCTCAATAATAAATAAATGTTAAAAAATTTTTTGAAAAAAAAGAACTATTTCTTTTTCATGTTCTTTGTCAGTCATATTAAATGTTTTCTTTGGAGAAAATTATTATTAAATCCCGTAAATTTTTATAATATTTATTCTCATAGTTAAATTATTCCACTTGTTTGTACAGGTGGAAATTTAATTGTTTAATGATTTCTGGGTTGTTTTTTTTTTAACATCATGTTAGCATCCCTTCCTTAGTCAGCAGCCCACAGTACAAGCTAATTAAATTAATTAACCCCTGCATGTCAGCTCACATACTGTGTTCAATCAGTTAAAATACCAAAGATACTGCAGAATAATTACTAGACTCACGATTTGATCAGTGTTTCAGACTTTTCAATAGGTCCACATACAGATATTTCATATGTACTTTATTGTGTTGTCACCATAGCAACTCTGTGAAACATTAATTTTATCTCTGTTTTATAAGTGACAAAGCTGAAGTGCAAAGATGTTAAGTGACTTACCAGAAATCTCACATTCAGGGAGTGGAAGAACAGTGAAAATAGTACCTTTTAAATTTTCTACTACCAACTCATTTTATTCTTAATTTCCCTATTAAAATGTTCAGAATAAAAAAAGCCTTAATTTAAAAATATAAGTTACAAAAATGCAGATGTTTTATCCTTTTTGTTATGCTGTGATAGATTCCTTTATCTCTGAAAATAAAATAAAAATATAAGATACAGGGGGCGCCTGGGTGGCTCAGTTAGTTAAGCATCTGACTCTTGATTCTGGCTTAGGTCATGAGTTCGAGCCCTGCATAGGGCTCTGCGCTGAGAGTGTGGAGCCTGCTTGGGATTCTCTCACTCCCTCTCTCTCTACTCCTCCTGCACACACTCATTCACTCTCTCTCAAAATAAATAAATATTCATACATATATATGATACATATATGATACACGTATGATACATATATATGATATATGCATGTGACATACATATATGTGTGTAGGGTATATATGATACATATATGATGCATATGTATCATACGTGTATCATTGGCAGAGCCCAATGTGGAGTTCGAACTCATGAAACCGTGAGACTGTGACCTGAGCTGAAACCAAGAGTCAGACACTTAACTGACTGAGCCACCCAGGTACCCCTAAAACCATTCTTAAAAAGTTTATATAAATGTATCACTTCTTGGCCTATTGGCTAAGATCAAGTGTAAAAAGTTTATATAAATGTGTAAAAAGATAATCTTATAAAGTTACACATATTGTGTCAAAATATCTTTTATGTAAATAGCTCTTTCCTAATTTCCATTTCTGCGTTCACAGCTTTATAATCCTGTGATGTCCTACAACCACAGACCTCCGGTTCTCTTGATATTCAAGACTAGACTGCTGAAACCTTCCAGCCAAGAGACACGTCCCGTAGAATCCAGAGTCTCTCGGTAAAATGAAGCATCTTCTATAGTGTGGCCAAAGACATATTTCCCGTCTACGTTTCTAATTCTTCCAGTCCCAGAAATACGCTGGTGTCCATCAATTACATCTCATCCTTTGGAAGATGAGCATTGCTAGGGATGACTGCCTCAGCGCACTGGCCCAGTTCAACATGCACGGGCCCCCTCGCTGTCCAAGAAGAGCCCACAACCTCGCCTCAGGCTTGTCTGGAATTGCACAACAACCGGCTGGAAAGTCTTCCTGTAGAGTGGTTTCACAAGATCAGGTCAGTTTGCCTGCCTGATAACATTATACTAAAAGTGACCTTTCTCTTAGGAGTAACAAAATTTAAGTGTCCAGCAACCCCTTTTTGTTAAAAAGGACCCATCCTTGCCTCTTCTTTTCCTTTCCAACTTCTGTCTTCCAACAAAGGATCTGCCAGACAGGTTCTTGGGGCATTTGGGAACTTGAATTTGGAGGAAAGACTGAGGACGAAAAGCACTCAGGCTAGTGGTGATAGAAAAATTTCTCAGAGAGAACCTGATTTTTATGTGGGCATGTGACCTTCCAGAACCTCTATCTCCTTTGCAGCTAGGCATGATATGGTGTGGCCATATGACTAAATTTTGGCCAGTGGGATGTGAACCAAAATAACATGTGTAACTTCTGGGTTCTGCCTTTAAGAAGAAGGGGTGTGTCTTTCCTTCTCTCCCTCTTTTCTTTTCTTTTTTTCTTTTTCTTTTTCTTTTTTTTATTTTTAATTAAGTTTTTAAAAATTTACATCCAAATTAGTTAGCATGCAGTGCAGCAATGATTTCAGGAGTAGAATCCAGTGATTCCTAGAACCCAGTGCTCATCCCAACAAGTATCCTCCTTAATGCCCCTTACCCATTTAGCCCATCCCCCCCCCCACAAACCCTCCAACAACCCTCAGTTTGTTCTCTATATTTAAGAGTCTCTTATGTTTTGTCCCCCTCCCTGGGTTTTCCCTTTTTTTATGTTTATTTATTTTGAGAGAGAGAGAGAGAGTGGGGAAAGGGCGGAAAGAGAGGGAGAGAGAGAATCCTAAGCAGGCTCTCTGCTGTCAGCACAGAGCCCCACATGGGGCTCGTCAGCTCATGACCTGAACTGAAATCAAGAGTTGGACTCTTAACCCGACTGAGCCACCCAGGTTCCCCTCCTTCTTTCCGCTAGCAGAAATGTGGGTGTGGGAATGGACCATCATGGTCAGAAAATGAGGGCAATATCCAAGAGATAATAGAATAACAAGAGAGAAAGAAGAACTGGGCCCTTGACTACTTTGCAAAGGAAACCCACCAAACTTTCACGTGGGAAAGAAATAACCTTCTAACTTCTTAAAGCCATTGCATACCATTCTTACCTGCTTGAGTGGATTTCCTCCCAATGTCTATATTTGTGTCGGTCCCTGCAGTACCTTTCAGGCTCTGGGCCCTCCCAGCACCCCGTACCCCACTATGATTAACTAGGCCAAGTTTAGGATACTGCAAGGTACAGTTTGTTCTGTACTTTCTCTACTCTCTCTTTCCCCTGTGGTTCATAGATATGTTCTCTGTGAAAAGCATTACACAATGTTCTTTCATTCTGTTCTCTGCTCTAAGCTTTCAATCAATCAGTCTTTCTCACTTTCTCTAAGGGTCTGTTATTAAGTTCACCACCTTTGTGTTGTTGGCATCTATTAAGGCTGCAATTCTGTGGTTCTGCTGCTCATTCCTGACTGACTTGTTGCACAGTAGAATGGGGTAATTCATTTATCACCTTCAGAAAATTTTATCTGCACCTACATAGGAAAAGGACAGGCTCTCTCGCATAAAAGCACTAGGAAGATTACCTTCCCAAGGAAAACAGACAAATTCTCACTGTCATCTCTTTGTCATCTCTCATGACACAGCCACTCTTGGCAGAAGTAACTGGATCTCAACCAGATCCAGAGACTGAAATAAGCCCCACCTCATCCCTGCAGGAAAGCTGGCAACTGTGGGGGACGGAGGGCCATTCACCCAAGCCAGAGAAAATTGTACCTTGAAACAGAACAATTGGTAGTCCAGGCAAGCTGTTGGCACCAGAAAGATGCTGCAAGAATTACAGTGGCCTCTTTATTGGAAGGAAGAACGTGGCATTGAGAAATCTAGGAGCAAGTTATATTTGAAGAGCTAGGTGTTTAGTTGGTACTAGAGAGGTCTGTCAGCAGATAGCAGGACTCTAGGCATCAGGCAAAAGTTCAATGACAGGACTTCGGGTCCTAGAGTAGTGATTCCCAACTGTGAGAGGTGATTCTGTCTCTCCAGGGAACATGTCTGGAGATATTTTTAGTTGTTACAATTGGGGGATGCTAATGGCATCTAATGAATAGAGGCCAGGGATGCCTGGCCTCTAAATGCATAGAGCAGCCCTATACACAGACATACACAATAAAAAAATTGTCCGGCACAAAGTATCAATAATGCCAATGTTGAGAAACCCTACCCTAGAAAGACTGATATAATGCCAATGTTGAGAAACCCTACCCTAGAAAGACTGATATTAATAGGGCATGACCCCTATTTCAGGGATGACAGGGGTCCTGAGAAGTCTGCTAAGGTACAGACTCAAGAACAGGAAAGTAAGACCTGGCCCCAATACCAAAGCTAAACTGGAGGTGAGAGAGGCAAGACTGAATCCCATTTATCAGGACTGAGGCACAATGTCATGGCCAGACTAGGAGCTAAGTATATTCATACAAAATCCCTAGGGGATCCAACTAGAACATCTCAAACCCCTCTAGAAAACTAGGAGGATTGTTTTCTAGCAGGATTCTTAACCTGGTCCCATAGATCTTTTGGAGGCAGAGGAAGATCCATGTGCATAGATAAGGGGATCCTCAAATTTTATGCAAAATTATGTGTTTGCATCTTCCTAGGGTAAGGATGGAAAGCTTCCTTCAAGATCTAAATGTGGCTATAAGACCCATAACAGGTCAAAACCCACTTTTGATGGCCTAAAATATCAGGTTGAGTCTGCAGGAGAGAAAGACAAGGTCTTATGGAAAGAGGAAAGATGAAAAAGTAATGATAACAGCCAGTGGTACTTAAACACTGTGTGCCTGGTACTGTTCTGTTGCCTAACTTGGATTAACTCATTTAATCTTCATAACAATCTTAGGAAGCACATACTTTTTCAACCTCATCTCATAGATGAAGAAACTAAGGCTAGACTTTCTCTAAGACAGTGCTTCCTAACTTTCTTCATAACACGCCACACACACACAAAAGCTATTATATAGAAAAACTGTTAGAATTAATAAGAGAGTTTAGTAAGCTTGCCATAAACAAGATCAATAAACTACAATTGCAGATCTATACTTTAGCAACAAATATTCAGTAAGCACAATTAAAAGAAAGATGCCAGTGTTGATGACAAATTACAAGGCATCTTGGGATAAATCCAACAAAACATATCCAAGATCTTTATGGAGAAATCAAAAAGTGTAATAGTGTATGTCAAAGGCATAGTGGGCTAAAGGGACAAAGATGCTTTTGACCAGAGGCAACTTGGCCATGGGATCTTGCAGCCCCATGTCTATTTCTCACCTGGTGGCTTTGACCTCTTCAGGGCTAAGGGTTTTAAATCTCTGAAGCCCATTCAGGGCAAAAGACATGCATAGACACTTTTCGAAAGAAGACATCCAGATGGCTAACAGACACATGAAAAGATGCTCAACATCACTCATCATCAGAGAAATACAAATCAAAAACACAATGAGATACCACCTCACACCAGTCAGAATGGCTAAAATTGAACACTCAGGCAACAGCAGATGTTGACAAGCATGCAGAGAAAGGGGATCTCTTTTGCACTGCTGGTGGGAATGCAAACTGGTGCAGCCACTCTGGAAAACAGTATGGAGGTTCCTCAAAAAACTAAAAATAGAACTATCCTACGACCCAGCAATTGCACTACTAGGCATTTATCCAAGGGATACAGGTATACTGTTTCGAAGGGACACATGCACCCCAATGTGTATAGCAGCACTATCGACAAGAGCCAAAGTATGGAAAGAGCCCAAATGTTCATCGACAAATGAATGGATGAAGAAGATGTGGTGTGTACACACACACACACACACACACACACAGACACACAATAGAGTATTACTCAGCAATCAAAAAGAATGAAATCTTGCCATTGCAACAACGTGGATGGATCTAGAGGGTATTATGCTAAGCAAAATTAGTCAGAGAAAGACAAATAGCATATGACTTCACTCGTATGTGGAATTTAAGATACAAAACAGGTGAACATAGGGGAAGAAGCAAAAATAATATAAAAAGGGAGGGGGACAAAACATACGAGATTCTTTTTTTTTTTTTTAATTTTTTTTAACGTTTATTTATTTTTGAGACAGAGAGGGACAGAGCATGAACGGGGGAGGGTCAGAGAGAGGGAGACACAGAATCTGAAACAGGCTCTAGGCTCTGAGCTGTCAGCACAGAGCCCGACGCGGGGCTCGAACCCACGGACTGCGAGATCATGACCTGAGCTGAAGTCGGCCGCTTAACCCACTGAGCCACCCAGGCGCCCCTAAACATACGAGATTCTTAAATACAGAGAACAAACTGAGGGCTGCTGGAGGGATTGTGGGTGGGGGGTGGGCAAATGGACAAGGGGCACTGAGGAAGACACTTGCTGGGATGAGCACTTGGTGTTATATGTAGGGGGTGAATCACTGGATTCTACTCCTGAAATCGTTGTTGCACTATATGCTAACTAACTTGGATGTAAATTTTAAAAAGTTTTTTAAATGACAGTAAGGAAAACAAAAATCTCCGAAGTCCATTCAGAACATATCAGTTTGTTTACATGGCACACCAGATAGAAAACTTTGCTATTACCATTAAAGAAATTTAATTATAAATCTTCCAACAAAGAAAACACCAGGCCTAGCTATTTCTTTTTTATTTTTTTTATGTTTATTTATTTATTTTGAGAGAGAGACACAGAGCATGAGCAGGGGAGGAGCAGAGAGACACAGAATCGGAAACAGGCTCCAGGCTCCGAGCTGTCAGCACAGAGCCCGACACGGGGCTCGAACTCACAAACCGTGAGATCATGACCTGAGCCGAAGCCGGACGCTCAGCCGACTGAGCCACCCAGGCGCCCCAGGCCTAGCTATTTTTTTTTTTTTTTTTTTTTTTTTCAGGCCTAGCTATTTCTAATGGCAAGAGCAGTAAAGACATTTAAGAGACAATTTCAATCATACTTGAAATCTTGCAGAATAGAAAAAGTGGGAATAGTGTCTACCTCATTATCTCAGGCTAGAGTAACCTTGATACTAAAACCAGGCAAGAATTGGAAAAGAACCTTTCAGGCCAATACAAGGTCAATAGATAAAACATAATTGCAGATCTACACTTTAGCAACTCATATACAAAAAGGAACGATGCTGATTACAATGGCAACAAAATGTGTAAGGCGTCTTGGAATAGATCTAACAAAAGATGTGCAAGTCCTTGATGGAAAAAAATCATAAAACTTCAGTAAAGGACATTAAAGATGTAAACAATATTTCCCTAAAATGACCTGTAGATTTAAGGATATTCTATTCCTGGAACTTGACAAGCTGGTTCTAAAATATAGGTGAACAAAGAGCTAAGAATGGCCAAAACAATCCTGGAGTTGGACAAACAGAAGCAATGACCCTACTACCAGCTATTAAGATTTGTTAATTAAGTCATTAGTAATTTGGAACATGTTATCAGTTCAGAGATAAATCGGTGGACCAAAACAGAGTCCTGAGTAAGACCCATGAATAGAGGAATGTACGGAAAACTTATCTGTGGTATTGCAGATTAGGAGGAGGGGGACAGACCCTTCAGTAAGTATTAATTGATTAGCCAGAAGAGGGGAAAAGTCAAGTGAACTCCTACCTCACACTATACACAAAAATCAATTCTAGATGGATAAAAGGCTTAAAGACAAAAGTTTAAAATTTTAGAAGGATACATAAAATATTATCTTTCTAATTTTGAGGGAACAAGGGATTTCTTAACACAAAACTGGAAGCATAAATTCAACTACATTAAAATCATAAAACTGCTGTTCCTCAAAAAATATCAAGAGAGTGAAAACAGAAGCCAAACACTGGAGGAAGAGACTCACTACACATATAGTGGACTCAGGGTTAGTATCCACTCATAAGAGCTCCTTTGAACAGATAAGAAAAAGATAAAAATCCACTCTAAAGATGAACAAATATGAACAGCTTTGAACAGAACACATCCAGGTGGTAAACATATGAAAATATGCTCACCCTCATTAGTTACAAGGGAATTATAATGAGTTCCCGTTTTATAGTCATCAGATTGGCAAAAAAAAAAAAAAAAAAATCTGACAATAACAATGTTGGTGAGAATTTGTAATAATGGTAACTGTTAGATGGTAATCTGGAACTAACAAGGAAAGCTGAACATCAACCCTCCCACCAAGCAGGGTCTCTTCTGGTGTGGTAAGCAGACTTTTAGGATGGCCCCTAATGAGCTCCACCTCTCAGTTTCCGTGCCCAGTGTGTAATTCCCTCCCCTTAAGGTGGGCTGCATGTAGTAACTTGCTTCTAACTAATAGAATACAGCAAAGGTGACGGGATGCCACCTCTGAGATGAAGCTTCAGAAAACTGACTTCTGCCCACCTTTCATTCTTTCTCTTGCTCACTTGTGAGAAGCAAGCTGTACCTATGGAGAGACCCACATGACAAGGGATGAAGGTTCCGGCAAACAACCAGAGAGGACCTGAGGCCTTGAGCCCAACAGTCCAGGAGGAACTAACTCTTGCCAAGAACCCAAGTAAGTGAGCTTGGAGGCAGATTCTTCCCCAGAAGGTGACTGCTTTGGCTGACAACTTGATAGCAGCCTTGTTAGAGCCCAGAGTCAGAGGCCACAGCTGAGCCATGTCTGGATTTCTGGCTCATAGTAACAGTGAGCTGGTTACTATATGTTGCTTTAAGCTGTTAAGCCAGGGGGTAATTTTTTCTGCAGTGGTAAGTAACTTCTATGAGTAAAAGCACATTGGTTTGCGGAGTATGGAGTACAGGTGAGCCCAGGATGTTAATCCTTCCATCACTGGGGCTGCCAAGAGCAAGTAGGTCAAGGCAGAGCTGGGACAAATAGAGTTCAGGAGCAGGTTAGCTCCAGCCAACAACAGCCTCATCTGTTTACCCCAGTGTGCCATATAGTGCTATGGGGTTTTTGCATATGTGTGCCATTGTGTGGAAAAAGTAGGAAAGCACTAGACCATAAAATAATTTCTATTTCCTGTCAAGTGTGTTTGGTAATTTATATTTTCCAGGACAGTGTCTTCAGTGTTTGATCACCTGAGAACTTGCTAAAAATGCAACCTTTCAGACTCACATCTCAGATCTATGAAGTCAGGTAATTTTGTGGGGCGGGGGCAGCGATCTGTGTTTTTAAAAGGTTCCCAGGTGGTAACGATATAGGTGAAAGTTGGAGAAACATTGTTCAAAGGATTTGTGCATTTCATCTGTTTTCATATTTATTGGCAAAGGTGTCCCAAATACTTTCCTAAATCCTTTCAGCATCTTAAGTTATGTTCTCTGTTCACGACTGTGTTGTTTGGGTTTTCTCCTCCTTGGTCAAGCTCTCATAACGGTTGGCACTACTGTTAGTCTTTTCAAAACATGTGCTTTGCTGCTTCTGTATTTTCTGTTTCAGTAATTTTTTTCTTTTATTTCCATCCTTGTACTTTCTTTAGGTTTATTCTGTTATTCAGTTCCTGTTAACCAAATATTTGGGAGCACTTTTAACCAAATATTTTTCTTAGATTTATTAGGGAGTAGGTAACACATGTGGTATAAATTGTGGCCCCAAACACGTGTTGTAACAGATTTGTGATTAGATATTCTCCAAGCATTTTCCCTCTTGTATACTTTTTACGAAAGACGTTTTACATTTTACTAAAGACAACGGGTAAGTTCCCCTCACTGTCTCTTTCTGTAGGGTGCCCCACCCTCACCACCCCCACACCCCAGTTCAGCCATCTTGAATGTACCTACTATAATCTTTCTGGGTTCATGTGGAAGTTTTCAAGTCCATCCTCGCAGCGTTTACAGGCCTTGTGTTTTTGTTTGTCCTCTTCAGTATATGGTCACCAAAGTTAGAAACCTCTGTGGCAAACTGATGTTGGTACATCAGATGGGCCTACCGCTGTGGATTTTTACTTTTAAAAAAAAATGTTTGTTTATTTATTTATTGAGTGAGAGAGAATGTCAAACAGGCTCCACACTTAGTGTGGAGTTGACGCGGAGCTCGAACTCACGAACTATGAGATCATGACTGGAGCCAAAACCAAGAGTCAGGTGCTTGACCGCCTGAGATACCCAAGTGCTCCAGATTCTTACTCTTTTATTACCGATAGCAAGGATAGTCTTCATTTTCACAGTAGGCCAGCCAAATATTTTAGAAGATTTAAAAAAAAAAATTTTTTTAACGTTTATTTATTTTTGAGACAGGGAGAGACAGCATGAATGGGGGAGGGTCAGAGAGAGAGGGAGACACAGAACCTGAAACAGGCTCCAGGCTCTGAGCTGTCAGCCCAGAGCCTGACGCGGGGCTCGAACTCACGGACCGCGAGATCATGACCTGAGCCGAAGTCGGATGCTTAACCGACTGAGCCACCCAGGCACCCCTAGAAGATTTTTAAAAGTATGCTTTGTCCAGAATTTTATTTTATTTTTTATTATCTTTTTAATTTAAATTTTAGTTAATATACAGTGCAATATTGGTTTCAGGAGAATTCAGTGATTCATCACTTGCATACAACACCCAGTGCTCATCACAACAGGTGCCCACCTTAATACCCATCATCCATCTAGCCCATCCCCCACCCACTTCCCTTCATCAACCCTCAGTTTGTTTTCTGTCCTTAAGAGTCTCTTGTGGTTTGTTTCCCTCTCTCCTCTTTTTTCTCCTCCTTCCCATATGTTAATCTGTTTTGTCTCTTAAATTCCACCAATGAGTGAAATACTATGGTATTTGTCTTTCTCTGATTGACCTATTTTGCTTAGCATAATACGTTCTAGCTCCATCCACATCATTACAAATGGCAAGATTTCATTCTTTTTGTGTTTCATCCAGAATTTTAAATTCCATACTGGAAGACTTTCTCTGGACATCTAGTCTTCCATATATCTAGAAATAGAAGTTATCCAGTTTATAACATAAACATCTTCTGTCTTTTCCATAGTTTTTCAGTTGGATGCTTGTTTCATTTTTTTTTAATTTTTTGCTTGTTTCATTTTTAAAAGCTTTCTTATTTTTTTATATTTTTGAGCTATAAATTTCCCTCTGAATACCACTTTACCCTGCAATAATTATCAAGGTAAAATTTCATTACTTACTATGCGATATTCTTTGCATAGATGCGGTGCATCATGATCTTTATGTACTGCCCCGTTAGTCTCCACGAACCCCAAGGAGATCTGTACTATTATTATTCATCATTTTATCAATGATGAAACTGAAGTAAAGAAAACTTAAGTAATTTCCCTAGGATCATCAGAGATAGGTGACATGTGGGGAAACTAGAATTCCAATCCAGGTTTGCCTGAATTCAAAATGAGTTCTTGCAACCACTTTAATCTAGCTTGGAGGGGGGGTGCGCAGGAAGCAGGGGGGGGATATTTGAGGGGAGAATGAAAAGGAAAAAAAATTGATGTCATTTGGAAAATGGTGCAGGTTGTTAAGGGGATAATAGCAATCCCACCCAGCCTCGGAGAACACGGAGCAAACTGAGGTGTGCCAAGCAGTAACAGGTGTGCAAGAGCACCGCCTGGGCTCTCGGGTGCTCTGACAGCAACTCGTCTTTCCCTCATTCAAATCGTCATTGATTTGTACTTTCTTGGCAATATCTCAGCTTATGGAAAAAAAACAATGTGTAATCCAAATGGCCCTACTTGTAATGTATAGAACCATCACGGACCAACATATTTTTAGCCCCAAACAAAATAGTCTCTTCTGCTAATCCCAGACCTTGGCTTCAAGCCAACTGGCTTCTTGCTTTTATTATTTGCAATAGAATCCAGGATTCAGAGTGAATAAAAGAGCTGAACAGGAATATAACTCCTGATAATATTGTCTCTGCGCCTTGTGCACTTATCCTTTTTGTCTCGCCCCAGGGGAAAAGCAGTTTTTCTTACTTATGCTAAATCCAGTTGTTCCCCACAGCGACCATGTAAATCTTGGCACCGAGTACGCAGCAGAATAAAAAGTCAAGGCTGTGGGAGGTGCTCACATAAGAGCAACAGGCAGCTGCAAAGCCCCAAACTGCTCCATCCATTTTCTGCTAAAAATAAAGGGTTCTATTCATCAAAAACTTTTATATGTTCTTATGATTTTTCTTACAAAAAAGCCAACATGATATGCAGGCAAAGAAGAATAACTGCCGGTTCACAGACCATGCCATCCTTTCATTTCCCAGAGTAAGCAATCCAGACAGAGGACAAGCAGGAGGGGCTTACCATTTGCCGAATGTGCCAGACCAAAAAAAAAAAAAAAAAAAAAAAAAGTCTTCTGTAAAAAGGGATCTGACCTCAAATTAGACATCGAAATTGTTCACTTCAAGGGAAACTGTCTCCTTTCTGCACACCCATTTAATCAAATGAATTACCCTAAGCCTGCATGCAAGAGATGTTTCAGCTTTGTTTTAATGTGTTTTCTAAATATTACAGGTTTCTTATCGTTTGTCCCCAGCCAAGGAGAATTGGTTAGAATTTACCAAAATTGAAAGGTTGTTTACACCTGATTCTTTTACTGTCTCCCATTTCCTCCCAGTCTTTGGGAATGATCTTTTTGTTGTAGATCCAAATTACCGTAGACTTTAGAAAGCTTCCTCTACTTATTAACACAATAGCATTAAGGAAAATTTTTAGAGTTAAAAAAAAAATCACAATCCCACCTCACTAAAAAGGCAGCTGGTTTACATTCTAGGCTTCTTCTCTGCCCCAAATTTGCATGCATTCATCTTATATACATACATACATATCCTAGTATGTAATCCTAGTATAGATTGGAATTCTAAAATCCCTAACATTTTATCACGTCCTGACTATTTTCTGTTTCTTTTGTGTTTGCAGATCAGCTTGCCTAGAGAAGGAATTACATTGGCCCAGAAGCTACTCATTCTTTGTAAGTGCTCCACATATATGTAAATCCTACCTCTCTAACAAGACCAGAAAATCCTTGGGAGTTTTTCCTATTTCCTTTTGGGCTTTCCACAGACTCTGGGCAAGTGTTAAGTGCCTAGAAAGTGCTTCATTGATAGGATGTTTTCAGTTACTCATTCAGTCTGCTAGGTGTTCACTTAATAGAACTGAAACGTTATTCAATTGAATTTAAATTCCCCATTAATAGGGGTGTCTGGGTGGCTCAGT